>NC_052332.1:43203736-43303979 GCF_016432855.1 Salvelinus namaycush
GAGAGAGCGAGAGAGAGAGAGAGAGAGAGACAGACAGACATTAACCTTTAACGAGTCACCAACCCGGATCCGGGATCACCCCCCACTCCCCCCCCACTGAGTAGCATAGCTAGCATAGCGTCACAAGTAAATTGTAGCATCTAAATATCATCACAAGTCCAAGACACCAGATGAAAGATACAGATCTTGTGAATAAAGCCACCATTTCAGATTTTTAAAATGTTTTACAGGGAAGACACAATATGTAAATCTATTAGCTAACCACGTTAGCATAAGACACAATTTTTTTACTCCAACAGTTTTTTCCTGCGTCAGTAGCTATCACTAATTCGACTAAATAAAAATATATATAGCCACTAACCAAGAAACAACTTCATAAGATGACAGTCTGATAACATATTTATGGTATAGCATAGTTTTTTTTTTGAAAAATGTGCATTTTTCAGGTATAAATCACAGTTCTACATTGCAGCTGCAATCTGAAATAGTGCTGACGCAGCCAGAACAATTACAGAGACCAACGTCATATAACTAATTACTTATCTTAAAACATTTCAGAAAAATACACAGCGTACAGATATTGAAAGCCCAACATCTGGTGAATCCAAACAATATTTCAGATTTATTAAATGTTTTATAGCGAAAACAAAATGTAGCGCTAAATTAGCATAGCCACGCCAGCCAGAACCAGCTGGGCGCCCCCGACCAGTTCACATGCACGACAGATATATGAAATAACATCGTAAATTGGGTCTTACTATTGCTGATCTTTCATCAGAATGTTGATCAATGTGTCCTTAGTCCTGATGAGTCGTTCAATCCATTCATAATGGCAACTTTCCCTCTTCATTTAGCATATGTACTGGTCGACTGGCCAAAGTAAAAAAAGTCACAGAACGGAACACGGCAAAACTCCCGAAAAAATTCAAATAATCTGATTAAACTATATTGAAAAAACATACATTAAGATGATATGGTCACATGTATCAAACAAACTTCGAGACGGAGATAGTTTTCATCCGTAACGGCAGCAAAACAGTAGACAATCGCACCTCCAAATAGCGCGAATCAGAGAACCGGAAGTTGTCGGTCACGCCAAAGAAATAGGTCTTATTTCACGTCAGTACAAGGTAAACAAAAAATTTCTCCTCTGACGTCCTCTTGACACCCAGAGGAAGACGAATGAAGTGTGTTTCGGGTCATAGGTGGCGTGACCATATATAGGCAGAGCGTTGAAGCGAGCATACACATCTTGCATTCTTCTTCTTGGTCAGGGAAAGTGCTGTCAAATGACTTCTGTTTAACTCAGAGACAAAATTGAAACGGTTTTAGAAACTATAGATTGTTTTCTATCCAATGGTATTAATTATATGCATATAGTAAGAGCAATAATTGAATAAGAGGCAGTTTAATCTGTAGAGGAAATTATGCTAATGCGAAAACAGCACCCCCTATAGTGGCAAGAATTAAAGGAGTATTGCTGAGAGAATCAAGAAAGAAGACTACAGAAAAACAGTCAACCAGGACATCCTACATCAGTCACTGAAATACAAGGTTACCGAAGTATTTTACAAAACCAAATGGCATGACCTTAAACTCTAAGAGACCTTATGAGAAAATACAATGTATCTTGGTAACGCTCCGGATTCCAGGTCACACAAGGACTCGGCTCGATCGACTGTCTGTCCCCTCCCATACTGTTCCTCCTCCAATGTCTGTCCCCTGTCTCACTACCTACTATCCTGTCTCATTACCTACTACCCTGTCTCACTACCTACTATCCTGTCTCATTACCTACTATCCTGTCTCACTACCTACTATCCTGTCTCACTACCTATTATCCTGTCTCACTACCTATTATCCTGTCTCACTACCTATTATCCTGTCTCACTACCTACTATCCTGTCTCACTACCTATTATCCTGTCTCACTACCTATTATCCTGTCTCACTACCTATTATCCTGTCTCACTACCTACTATCCTGTCTCACTACCTATTATCCTGTCTCACTACCTATTATCCTGTCTCACTACCTATTATCCTGTCTCACTACCTATTATCCTGTCTCACTACCTATTATCCTGTCTCACTACCTACTATCCTGTCTCACTACCTACTATCCTGTCTCACTACCTATTATCCTCTCTCACTACCTACTATCCTGTCTCACTACCTCCTATCCTGTCTCACTACCTACTATCCTGTCTCACTACCTACTACCCTGTCTCACTACATATTATCTTGTCTCACTACATACTATCCTGTCTCACTACCTCCTATCCTGTCTCACTACCTACTATCCTGTCTCACTACCTACTACCCTGTCTCACTACATATTATCTTGTCTCACTACATACTATCCTGTCTCACTACCTACTATCCTGTCTCACTACCTATTATCCTGTCTCACTACCTACTATCCTGTCTCACTATCTACTATCCTGTCTCACTACCTATTATCCTGTCTTACAGTAAATTATCCTTTCTCACTACCTATTATCCTGTCTCACTATCTATTATCCTGTCTCACTACCTATTATCCTGTCTTACAGTAAATTATCCTTTCTCACTACCTATTATCCTGTCTCACTATCTACTATCCTGTCTCACTACCTATTATCCTGTCTTACAGTAAATTATCCTTTCTCACTACCTATTATCCTGTCTCACTATCTATTATCCTGTCTCACTACCTACTATCCTGTATCACTACCTATTATCCTGTCTCACTACCTACTATCCTGTCTCACTACCTACTATCCTCTATCTTGTCTCACTACCTATTATCCTGTCTCACTACCTATTATCCTGCCTCACTACCTACTATCCTGTCTCACTACCTACTATCCTGTCTCACTACCTACTATCCTGTCTCACTACCTACTACCCTGTCTCACTACCTATTATCCTGTCTCACTACATACTATCCTGTCTCACTACCTACTATCCTGTCTCACTACCTATTATCCTGTCTCACTACCTACTATCCTGTCTCACTACCTACTATCCTACTATCCTGTCTCACTACCTATTATCCTGTCTCACTACATACTATCCTGTCTCACTACCTACTATCCTGTCTCACTACCTATTATCCTGTCTCACTACCTACTATCCTGTCTCACTACCTACTATCCTACTATCCTGTCTCACTACCTATTATCCTGTCTCACTACCTACTATCCTGTCTCACTACCTACTATCCTGTCTCACTACCTACTATCCTGACTCACTACCTATTATCCTGTCTCACTACCTATTATCCTGTCTCACTACAAATGATCCTGTCTCACTACCTACTATCCTGTCACACTAACTATTATCCTGTCTTATTACCTATTATCCTGTCTTACTATATATTATCCTGTCTTACTATCTATTATCCTGTCTCACTATCTACTATCATGTCTCACTACCTACTATCCTGTCTCACTACCTACTATCCTGTCTCACTACCTATTATCCTGGCTCAATACCTATTATCCTGTCTCACTCCCTATTATCCTGTCTTACTAGAAATGATCCTTTCTCACTATCTATTATCCTGTCTCACTACCTATTGTCCTGTCTCACTCCCTATTATCCTGTCTTACTAGAAATGATCCTTTCTCACTATCTATTATCCTGTCTCACTACCTATTATCCTTGCTCAATACCTATTATCCTGTCTCACTACCTATTATCCTGTCTCACTCCCTATTATCCTGTCTTACTACCTACTATCCTGTCTCACTACATATTATCCTCTCTCACTACCTATTATCCTGTCTCACTACAAATGATCCTGTCTCACTACAAATGATCCTGTCTCACTACCTACTATCCTGTCTCACTACCTATTATCCTGTCTTACTACCTATTATCCTGTCTTACTACCTATTATCCTGTCTTACTACCTACTATCCTGTCTCACTACATATTATCCTCTCTCACTACCTATTATCCTGTCTCACTACAAATGATCCTGTCTCACTACAAATGATCCTGTCTCACTACCTACTATCCTGTCTCACTACCTATTATCCTGTCTTACTATCTATTATCCTCTCTCACTACCTACTATCCTCTCTCACTATCTATTATCCTGTCTCACTATCTAGTATCCTGTCTCACTACCTACTATCCTGTCTCACAATCTAGTATTCTGTCTCACGACCTATTATCCTGTCTTACTACAAATGATCCTGTCTCACGACCTATTATCCTGTCTTACTACCTATTATCCTGTCTTACTACCTACTATCCTGTCTCACTACCTATTATCCTGTCTCACTACCTATTATCCTGTCTCACTACCTACTATCCTGTCTCACTACCTACTATCCTGTCTCACTATCTATTATCCTGTCTCACTACCTACTATCCTGTCTCACTATCTATTATTCTGTCTCACTGTATATTATCTTGTCTCACTACCTATTATCCTTTCTCACTACCTACTATCCTGTCTCACTATCTATTATCCTGTCTCACTACCTATTATCCTGTCTTACTCCCTATTATCCTGTCTTACTAGAAATTATCCTTTCTCACTATCTATTATCCTGTCTCACTACCTACTATCCTGTCTCACTACCTACTATCCTGTCTCACTACCTACTATCCTGTCTCACAATCTATTATCCTTGCTCACTACCTATTATCCTGTCTTACTACCTATTATCCTGTCTCACTACCTACTACCCTGTCTCACTACCTATTATCCTGTCTTACTACATATTATCCTGTCTTACTATCTATTATCCTGTCTCACTATCTACTATCCTGTCTCACTACCTAGTATCCTGTCTTACAATAAATTATCCTTTCTCACTATCTATTATCCTGTCTCACTACCTATTATCCTGTCTTACTACATATTATCCTGTCTTACTATCTAATATCCTGTCTCACTATCTACTATCCTGTCTCACTACCTATTATCCTGTCTTACAGTAAATTATCCTTTCTCACTACCTATTATCCTGTCTCACTATCTATTATCCTGTCTCACTACCTATTATCCTGTCTTACTACCTATTATCATGTCTTACTATCTTTTATCCTGTCTCACTACCTACTATCCTGTCTCACTGTCTCCTGTCTCACTACCTACTATCATGTCTCACTACCTACTATCATGTCTCACTACCTACTATCATGTCGCACTACCTACTATCATGTCTCACTACCTATTATCCTGTCTCACTACCTATTATCCTGTCTCACTGTCTCCTGTCTAACTACCTATTATCCTGTCTCACTACCTACTATCCTGTCTCACTGTCTCCTTTCTCACTACCTACTATCCTGTCTCACTACCTACTATCCTGTCTCACTGTCTCCTGTCTCACTACCTACTATCCTGTCTCACTACCTACTATCCTGTCTCACTGTCTCCTTTCTCACTACCTATTATCCTGTCTCACTAATTATTATGCCAAAATACAATTCAATATGCAGGGAAGTTCAGAACATTGTTACCCCCACAAAACTCTCTCACCGGTGTGTGTGTGTGTGTGTGTGTGTGTGTGTGTGTGTGTGTGTGTGTGTGTGTGTGTGTTCTCACCTCCTCCCGGTCCAGTCTCTTGTTGACTTTGAGCAGTCCCGTTACCGGGTCGATCCAGAACTGGTTGCCACGGTCACCTCGGAGGATGGAGTACGTGATTCGCCCGTTCACCTGGCTGTCCAGGTCCTCTGCTAGCAACTGTACACACACACACACACACACACACACACACACACACACACACACACACACACACACACACACACACACACACACACATCAAATAAGATATAACTATTTAAAGTGAATTGTTGGTCGCAACACACTTGACACTAAAATAGAGGAGATAGAAACAACAGAATAGATCAATACAAGAGATCAATACAAGAGATCAATACAAGAGATCAATACAAGAGATCAATACAAGAGATCAATACAAGAGATCAATACAAGATATCAACAGAATAGATCAATACAAGAGATCAATACAAGAGATCAATACAAGAGATCAATACAAGAGATCAATACAAGAGATCAATACAAGAGATCAATACAATACAAGAGATCAATACAAGAGATCAATACAAGAGATCAATACAATAGATCAATACAATAGATCAATACAATAGATCAATACAAGAGATCAATACAAGAGATCAATACAAGAGATCAATACAAGAGATCAATACAATCGATCAATACAATAGATCAATACAAGAGATCAATACAATACAAGAGATCAATACAAGAGATCAATACAATAGATCAATACAATAGATCAATACAATAGATCAATACAAGAGATCAATACAAGAGATCAATACAATATATCAATATAAGAGATCAATACAAGAGATCAATACAAGAGATCAATACAAGAGATCAATACAAGAGATCAATACAAGAGATCAATACAATATATCAATACAAGAGATCAATACAAGATATCAATACAATAGATCAATACAAGAGATCAATACAAGAGATCAATACAAGAGATCAATACAATAGGTCAATACAAGAGATCAATACAATAGATACAATAGGTCAATACAAGAGATCTGTCACGACTTCCGCCGAAGTCTGCTCCTCTCCTTGTTCGGGCGGTGTTCGGCGGTCGACGTCACCGGCTTTCTAGCCATCGCCGCTCCATTTTTCATGTATCCATTTGTTTTGTCTTGTTCCCTGCACACCTGGTTTTCATTCCCCAATCACACTGCATGTATTTATTCCTCTGTCCCCCATCATGTCTTTGTGAAAGATTGTTTGTGTTACGTGTCTATTGTTGATGTGCCAGACTGGTTTGTTTTTTCCGTGGTATTTTTTTACGAAGATGTTTTGCACTTTTGCCTCAATAAAGTGTGCGCCTATTCACAAATCTCTGCTCTCCTGCACCTGACTTCGCTACCAGTACGCACACGCCTGACAGAATCTTTCACCTACCATGGAGTCAGCAGGAGCAGGTACCTCGGTCAGAGGAGTCGAGGAGCGCGTCCAGGAACACTCGGCAATGCTACATCATCTCGGTGCCATGATGTCCAGACCATGGACCGCTGGGAGAGACAGGAAGTCTCTCCAGCGCCTCGACCAGTGTAACCGGGGTTACCTCTACCCGCACAGTGCCAGGGGTTCCTTTTACAACTGGACCTATACCTGCCCACCGTTCACCTAGCTCCCTCAGGAAGGGAGAGAGTATCCGCCCTCGTCTCATGCCTCTCGGGGAGAGCTCTGGAGTGGGCAAACACCGTGTGGGGAGAGGAAGACACGGCTTTGGACCACTTCGAAGAGTTCACCCGCCGCTTCCGGGCCGTCTTTGACCATCTGCCCGAAGGTAGAGCGGGGGAACGACTCTTCCATTTGAGGCAGGGGACGATGAGCGCACAGGAATTCCGGACCAATAGAGTTCCGGACCTTGGCCGCCGGAGCAGTATGGAACGACAGGACCCTCATCGACCACTATCGATGCAACCTGTGTGAGGACGTCCGACGGGAGTTGGCCTGCAGGGATGCCACCATCACCTTTGACCAACTGGTCATCCGTGGACGTCCTGAGGGGGCTCTGTCGGTTCTATCTCCCAGCACTCCCGCTCCGGTGCCCATGGAGTTGGGAGGGGCTGCGCGTAGGGAGGCTGGAGGAGGGGCCTTCACGTGCACCATCTGTGGCTGCAGAGGGCACACTGCCGGTCGATGCCGGGTTGGTCCCGCTGGGAGTCGAGGCAGCAGGCAGGGTACTCTGGCGTCACCCCAGGTGAGTCTGCACCAATCTCGTCCAGAGTCCTCTGTTGTCCACCTGTTTGTACCTGTTTGTTTCACTGATTTCTCCCCGCATTCCCAGCATAAGGCGCTCGTCATATCAGGCGCAGCTGGACATTTTATCGACAGAGCGTTAGCTCTTAGTTTAGGGATCCCCATTATTCCTGTAGATAGACCTTTCTCGGTTCATGCTCTGGATAGTTGACCATTAGGGTCCGGGCTAATCAGGGAAGCCACCATCTCCCTGGCCATGGAGGCGAAGGGGGGTCACAAGGAGAGAATCAGTCTGTTTCTCATTGACTCTCCTGCACTAGGCCTTCCCTGGTTGGCTTGTCATAACCCCAGCATTTCCTGGCAACAGAGGGCTCTTACGGGGTGGTCGTGAGAGTGCTCGGGGAGGTGTATAGAGGTTTCTGTTGGTGCAGACCAGTTCTCCACCATGCGATTTGGCTCCGATTTGGCTCTCGCCTTCTGAAAAAAGAAGGCGACTCAATTACCACCCCATCGACGGAGGGATTGTGCGATACATCTCCTGGCAGACGCTGCACTTTCCAGGAGTCATGTGTATCCCTTGTCGCAAGCGGAGACTGCGGCTATGAAGACATATGTCTCCGAATCCCTGCGTCAGGGGTACATTCGGTCCTCTACTTCACCCGCCTCCTCGAGTTTCTTTTTTGTGAAGAAGAAGGATGGAGGTCTGCGCCTGTGCGTTGATTATCGAGGTCTCAATCAAATCACGGTGAGGTACAGATACCCGCTACCTCCTATCGCCACGGTGATTGAGTCAATGCACGGGGCGCGCTTCTTCATTAAACTGGATCTCAGGAGTGCGTACAATCTGGTGCGTATCCAGGAGGGGACGAGTGGAAGACGACGTTTAGTACCACCTCAGGGCATTATACCTCGTCATGCCGTACGGGTACCATCAGTATTCCAATCCTTCGTAGACGAGATTTTCAGGGACCTGTAGTGGCAGGGTGTAGTGGTGTATATAGATGACATTCTGATATACTTCACTACACGCGCCGAGCATGTGTCCTGCGCAAGGTACTTGGATGACTGTTGGAGCATGACCTGTACGTCAAGGCTGAGAAATTCCTGTTCTTTCAGCAGGCCGTCTCCTTCCTAGGGTATCGCATTTCCACATCAGGGGTGGAGATGGAGAATGACCGCATAGCAGCCGTGAGTAATTGGCCGACTCCCACCACGGTAAAGGAGATGCCGCGATTTTTAGGGTTTGCCAATTACTACCGGAGATTTATCCGGGGTTTTGGCCAGGTGGCTGCTCCCATTACCTCACTGCTGAAGGGGGGTCCTGTACGTCTGCAGTGGTCAGTTGAGGCAGACAGGGCTTTTGGGCACCAAAGAGCTCTGTTTACCTTGGCTCCCGTGCTGGCCCATCCGGATCCCTCTTTGGCATTCATAGTGGAGGTGGACGCGTCCGAGGCTGGGATTGGAGCCGTACTCTCTTGGGCACGCCACCGAAGCTCCGCCCCTGTGCTTTCTTCTCTAAGAAGCTCAGCCCGGCAGAGCGGAACTATGATGTGGGGGACTGGGCGCTGTTGGCTGTGGTGAAAGCATTGAAGGCGTGGAGACATTGGCTTGAGGGGGCTAAACACCCTTTCCTCATCTGGACTGACCACCTCAACCTGGAGAACATCCGGGCAGCTAGGAGACTGAATCCTCAGGTGGGCCATGTTCTTTACCCGTTTTGTGTTTACCCTGTCCTACAGACCAGGTTCCCAGAATGTGAATGGCAGACGCACTGTCGGCTGTATGACACAGAGGAGCGGCCCATGGATCAGACTCCCATTCTCCCGGCCTCTTGCCTGGTAGCGCCGGTCGTGTGGGAGCTGGACGCAGACATAGAGCAGGCGTTGCGTACAGAGCCCGCTCCCCTCCAGTGTCCCGTCGGGCGTCAGTACGTTCCGTCTGCTGTCCGTGACCAGTTGATCTATTGGGCCCACACATCACCCTCTTCTGGTCATCCGGGGATCGGTCGGACAGTGCGCTGTCTGACTGGGAAGTATTGGTGGCCCACCTTGGCTCGGGACGTGAGGGTTTATGTTTTCTCCTGCTCGGTGTGCGCCCAGTGTAAGGCTCCTAGACACCTGCCCAGAGGTAAGCTACATCCCTTACCCGTTCCACAACGGCCTTGGTCACACCTGTCGGTGGACTTTTCTCTCAATAAAGTGTGAGGCCTGTTCACAAATCTCTGCTCTCCTGCACCTGACTTCGCTACCAGTACGCACACGCCTGACAAGATCAATACAAGAGATCAAATACAAAATATAATAGATCAATAACAGATAATAATAGTGAAATCCTCAATTAAAGGACAGGCAAAAAGGTGGGTTTTCAAACCAACCACCCACCTTGGTGATAGTCTGTCCGACTGACGCGTCCTCGCTGACCAGCACGTTATAGATATCCTGACTGAAGGCCGGAGCGTTGTCGTTGACGTCCATCAGTTCTATGGTTACCATGGTAGCAGTGCTGAGGGGCAGGGCCCCGCCGTCCCAAGCCTCTATAGTCAGGAAGTAGTCCTTACACACCTCAAAGTCCAGGTCATCTACCACTGAGATGGAGCCTACACGCACACACGAACGCACACACACACACACACACACACACACACACACACACACACACACACACACACACACACACACACACACACACACACACACACACACACACACACACACACACACACACACACACACACACACACACACACACACACACACAGAGAGAGAAAGTCTTTAAGTACCTTGAAGTCAAGGTAATTATACACACACCTAACCTCCTACTCACCCAGATTTCTGTCAATCTGAAACTTCCCCAGTTCGTTGCCAGCCCTGATGCTATACGTGACCTCAGCGTTAGCCCCAATGTCATCACTAGTGGCCGACAGCCGCAGGATCTCTGTTCCCATGGCAACATCCTCGGGCACGGTGACGGTGTAGTCACGCCTCTGGAACACCGGGGGGTTGTCGTTGACGTCCAACACCACTACTGTCAGATCCACCTGTTACGAACAAGAACAACACAATAACACACACACATACATAACCTGAGCTTCAAGATTCACTAACACACACACATACATAACCTGAGCTTCAAGATTCACTAACACACACACATACATAACCTGAGCGTCAAGATTCATATTACGTTTAAAGCATTGGTACGAGACGAGAAACAACTTTAAGACTACATTTAAAAGCACCGGTAAAAGATATTCAACTTTTCAGAAGACTACATTTAAAAGCACCGGTAAAAGATATTCAACTCCTCAGAAGACTACTTTTAAAAGCACCGGTAAAAGATATTAAACTATTCAGAAGATTACATTTAAAAGCACCGGTAAAAGATATTAAACTATTCAGAAGACTACATTTAAAAGCACCGGTAAAAGATATTAAACTATTCAGAAGACTACTTTTAAAAGCACCGGTAAAAGATATTAAACTATTCAGAAGACTACTTTTAAAAGCATCGGTAAAAGATATTAAACTATTCAGAAGACTACATTTAAAAGCACCGGTAAAATATATTACTATTCAGAAGACTACTTTTAAAAGCACCGGTAAAAGATATTAAACTCTTCAGAAGACTACTTTTAAAAGCACCGGTAAAAGATATTAAACTCTTCAGAAGACTACTTTTAAAAGCACCGGTAAAAGATATTAAACTCTTCAGAAGACTACATTTAAAAGCACCGGTAAAAGATATTAAACTATTCAGAAGACTACATTTAAAAGCATCGGTAAAAGATATTAAACTATTCAAAAGACTACATTTAAAAGCATCGGTAAAAGATATTAAACTCTTCAGAAGACTACATTTAAAAGCACCGGTAAAAGATATTAAACTATTCAGAAGACTACATTTAAAAGCACCGGTAAAAGATATTAAACTCTTCAGAAGACTACATTTAAAAGCATCGGTAAAAGATATTAAACTCTTCAGAAGACTACATTTAAAAGCATCGGTAAAAGATATTCAACTATTCAGAAGACTACATTTAAAAGCACCGGTAAAAGATATTCAACTATTCAGAAGACTACATTTAAAAACACCGGTAAAAGATATTAAACTCTTCAGAAATTGCATCTCTACCAATCATCAGGATGTTCAGTACAATTCACCGAAATAATCCTCAATTCCAAAACCAACAGCTATCATTGGTCAGATTGTATCACCTGTGAAGATAGTGCCCCCTGCTGGCCAATAGAAACACAGACTCAGTCCTGTGTGGAGCCTGTGCAGAGGGACTGTGGTCTTTCATATAACTGACTTTGTGTTCTATCATATTAAAAACTAAAACTAGGTTTTAGGTGATAATAGGCATTGGTCTGAAGCCTAAAAAGAAAGGAAATTCACATGAGCACCACAATGCCTCCTCCACCCATGCTTTACCAAGGTTTTCCAGCACCACAATGCCTCCTCCACCCATGCTCTACCAAGGTTTTACAGCACCACAATGCCTACTCCACCCATGCTTTACCAAGGTTTTCCAGCACCAAAATGTCTACTCCACCCATGCTCTACCAAGGTTTTACACCACCACAATGCCTACTCCACCCATGCTCTACCAAGGTTTTACAGCACCACAATGCCTCCTCCACCCATGCTCTACCAAGGTTTTACAGCACCACAATGCCTACTGCACCCATGCTCTACCAAGGTTTTACAGCACCACAATGCCTCCTCCACCCATGCTCCACCAAGGTTTTACAGCACCACAATGCCTACTCCACCCATGCTCTACCAAGGTTTTACAGCACCACAATGCCTATTCCACCCATGCTCCACCAAGGTTTTACAGCACCACAATGCCTATTCCACCCATGCTCCACCAAGGTTTTACAGCACCACAATGCCTCCTCCACCCATGCTCCACCAAGGTTTTACAGCACCACAATGCCTACTCCACCCATGCTCCACCAAGGTTTTACAGCACCACAATGCCTATTCCACCCATGCTCCACCAAGGTTTAACAGCACCACAATGCCTACTGCACCCATGCTCTACCAAGGTTTTACACCACCACAATGCCTACTCCACCCATGCTCTACCAAGGTTTTACACCACCACAATGCCTACTCCACCCATGCTCTACCAAGGTTTTACACCACCACAATGCCTACTCCACCCATGCTCTACCAAGGTTTTACACCACCACAATGCCTACTCCACCCATGCTCTACCAAGGTTTTACACCACCACAATGCCTACTCCACCCATGCTCTACCAAGGTTTTACAGCACCACAATGCCTATTCCACCCATGCTCTACCAAGGTTTTACACCACCACAATGCCTATTCCACCCATGCTCTACCAAGGTTTTACAGCACCACAATGCCTACTCCACCCATGCTCTACCAAGGTTTTACACCACCACAATGCCTACTCCACCCATGCTCTACCAAGGTTTTACAGCACCACAATGGCTACTCCACCCATGCTCTACCAAGGTTTTACACCACCACAATGCCTATTCCACCCATGCTCTACCAAGGTTTTACAGCACCACAATGCCTACTCCACCCATGCTCTACCAAGGTTTTACAGCACCACAATGCCTACTCCACCCATGCTCTACCAAGGTTTTACAGCACCACAATGCCTACTCCACCCATGCTCTACCAAGGTTTTACACCACCACAATGCCTACTCCACCCATGCTCTACCAAGGTTTTACAGCACCACAATGGCTACTCCACCCATGCTCTACCAAGGTTTTACAGCACCACAATGCCTATTCCACCCATGCTCTACCAAGGTTTTACACCACCACAATGCCTACTGCACCCATGCTCTACCAAGGTTTTACAGCACCACAATGCCTCCTCCACCCATGCTCTACCAAGGTTTTACACCACCACAATGCCTACTGCACCCATGCTCTACCAAGGTTTTACAGCACCACAATGCCTACTCCACCCATGCTCTACCAAGGTTTTACAGCACCACAATGCCTATTCCACCCATGCTCTACCAAGGTTTTACAGCACCACAATGCCTACTCCACTCATGCTCTACCAAGGTTTTACACCACCACAATGCCTACTCCACCCATGCTCTACCAAGGTTTTACACCACCACAATGCCTACTCCACCCATGCTCTACCAAGGTTTTACACCACCACAATGCCTACTGCACCCATGCTCTACCAAGGTTTTACAGCACCACAATGCCTCCTCCACCCATGCTCTACCAAGGTTTTACAGCACCACAATGCCTACTCTACCCATGCTCTACCAAGGTTTTACACCACCACAATGCCTATTCCACCCATGCTCCACCAAGGTTTAACAGCACCACAATGCCTACTCCACCCATGCTCTACCAAGGTTTTACAGCACCACAATGCCTACTCCACCCATGCTCTACCAAGGTTTTACAGCACCACAATGCCTACTCCACCCATGCTCTACCAAGGTTTTACAGCACCACAATGCCTACTCCACCCATGCTCTACCAAGGTTTTACAGCACCACAATGCCTACTCCACCCATGCTCTACCAAGGTTTTACAGCACCACAATGCCTACTCCACCCATGCTCTACCAAGGTTTTACAGCACCACAATGCCTACTCCACCCATGCTCTACCAAGGTTTTACAGCACCACAATGCCTACTCCACCCATGCTCTACCAAGGTTTTACAGCACCACAATGCCTACTCCACCCATGCTCTACCAAGGTTTTACAGCACCACAATGCCTACTCCACCCATGCTCTACCAAGGTTTTACAGCACCACAATGCCTACTCCACCCATGCTCTACCAAGGTTTTACAGCACCACAATGCCTACTCCACCCATGCTCTACCAAGGTTTTACAGCACCACAATGGCTACTCCACCCATGCTCTACCAAGGTTTTACAGCACCACAATGGCTACTCCACCCATGCTCTACCAAGGTTTTACAGCACCACAATGGCTACTCCACCCATGCTCTACCAAGGTTTTACAGCACCACAATGCCTACTCCACCCATGCTCTACCAAGGTTTTACAGCACCACAATGGCTACTCCACCCATGCTCTACCAAGGTTTTACACCACCACAATGCCTACTCCACCCATGCTCTACCAAGGTTTTACACCACCACAATGCCTACTGCACCCATGCTCTACCAAGGTTTTACAGCACCACAATGCCTACTCCACCCATGCTCTACCAAGGTTTTACAGCACCACAATGCCTACTCCACCCATGCTCTACCAAGGTTTTACAGCACCACAATGCCTACTCCACCCATGCTCTACCAAGGTTTTACACCACCACAATGCCTACTGCACCCATGCTCTACCAAGGTTTTACAGCACCACAATGCCTACTCCACCCATGCTCTACCAAGGTTTTACACCACCACAATGCCTACTCCACCCATGCTCTACCAAGGTTTTAGACCACCACAATGCCTACTGCACCCATGCTCTACCAAGGTTTTACAGCACCACAATGCCTCCTCCACCCATGCTCTACCAAGGTTTTACAGCACCACAATGCCTACTCTACCCATGCTCTACCAAGGTTTTACACCACCACAATGCCTATTCCACCCATGCTCCACCAAGGTTTAACAGCACCACAATGCCTACTCCACCCATGCTCTACCAAGGTTTTACAGCACCACAATGCCTACTCCACCCATGCTCTACCAAGGTTTTACAGCACCACAATGCCTACTCCACCCATGCTCTACCAAGGTTTTACAGCACCACAATGCCTACTCCACCCATGCTCTACCAAGGTTTTACAGCACCACAATGCCTACTCCACCCATGCTCTACCAAGGTTTTACAGCACCACAATGCCTACTCCACCCATGCTCTACCAAGGTTTTACAGCACCACAATGCCTACTCCACCCATGCTCTACCAAGGTTTTACAGCACCACAATGCCTACTCCACCAATGCTCTACCAAGGTTTTACAGCACCACAATGCCTACTCCACCCATGCTCTACCAAGGTTTTACAGCACCACAATGCCTACTCCACCCATGCTCTACCAAGGTTTTACAGCACCACAATGCCTACTCCACCCATGCTCTACCAAGGTTTTACAGCACCACAATGCCTACTCCACCCATGCTCTACCAAGGTTTTACAGCACCACAATGGCTACTCCACCCATGCTCTACCAAGGTTTTACAGCACCACAATGCCTACTCCACCCATGCTCTACCAAGGTTTTACAGCACCACAATGCCTCCTCCACCCATGCTCTACCAAGGTTTTACACCACCACAATGCCTATTCCACCCATGCTCTACCAAGGTTTTACAGCACCACAATGCCTACTCCACCCATGCTCTACCAAGGTTTTACAGCACCACAATGCCTACTCCACCCATGCTCTACCAAGGTTTTACAGCACCACAATGGCTACTCCACCCATGCTCTACCAAGGTTTTACAGCACCACAATGCCTACTCCACCCATGCTCTACCAAGGTTTTACAGCACCACAATGCCTCCTCCACCCATGCTCTACCAAGGTTTTACACCACCACAATGCCTACTCCACCCATGCTCTACCAAGGTTTTACAGCACCACAATGCCTATTCCACCCATGCTCTACCAAGGTTTTACAGCACCACAATGCCTACTGCACCCATGCTCTACCAAGGTTTTACACCACCACAATGCCTACTCCACCCATGCTCTACTAAGGTTTTACAGCACCACAATGCCTATTCCACCCATGCTCTACCAAGGTTTTACACCACCACAATGCCTACTCCACCCATGCTCTACCAAGGTTTTACAGCACCACAATGCCTACTCCACCCATGCTCTACCAAGGTTTTACACCACCACAATGCCTACTCCACCCATGCTCTACCAAGGTTTTACAGCACCACAATGCCTACTCCACCCATGCTCTACCAAGGTTTTACACCACCACAATGCCTACTCCACCCATGCTCTACCAAGGTTTTACACCACCACAATGCCTACTCCACCCATGCTCTACCAAGGTTTTACAGCACCACAATGCCTACTCCACCCATGCTCTACCAAGGTTTTACAGCACCACAATGCCTACTCCACCCATGCTCTACCAAGGTTTTACAGCACCACAATGCCTACTCCACCCATGCTCTACCAAGGTTTTACAGCACCACAATGCCTACTCCACCCATGCTCTACCAAGGTTTTACAGCACCACAATGCCTACTCCACCCATGCTCTACCAAGGTTTTACAGCACCACAATGCCTACTCCACCCATGCTCTACCAAGGTTTTACAGCACCACAATGGCTACTCCACCCATGCTCTACCAAGGTTTTACAGCACCACAATGGCTACTCCACCCATGCTCTACCAAGGTTTTACAGCACCACAATGGCTACTCCACCCATGCTCTACCAAGGTTTTACAGCACCACAATGCCTACTCCACCCATGCTCTACCAAGGTTTTACAGCACCACAATGGCTACTCCACCCATGCTCTACCAAGGTTTTACACCACCACAATGCCTACTCCACCCATGCTCTACCAAGGTTTTACACCACCACAATGCCTACTGCACCCATGCTCTACCAAGGTTTTACAGCACCACAATGCCTACTCCACCCATGCTCTACCAAGGTTTTACAGCACCACAATGCCTACTCCACCCATGCTCTACCAAGGTTTTACAGCACCACAATGCCTACTCCACCCATGCTCTACCAAGGTTTTACACCACCACAATGCCTACTGCACCCATGCTCTACCAAGGTTTTACAGCACCACAATGCCTACTCCACCCATGCTCTACCAAGGTTTTACACCACCACAATGCCTACTCCACCCATGCTCTACCAAGGTTTTACACCACCACAATGCCTACTGCACCCATGCTCTACCAAGGTTTTACAGCACCACAATGCCTCCTCCACCCATGCTCTACCAAGGTTTTACAGCACCACAATGCCTACTCTACCCATGCTCTACCAAGGTTTTACACCACCACAATGCCTATTCCACCCATGCTCCACCAAGGTTTAACAGCACCACAATGCCTACTCCACCCATGCTCTACCAAGGTTTTACAGCACCACAATGCCTACTCCACCCATGCTCTACCAAGGTTTTACAGCACCACAATGCCTACTCCACCCATGCTCTACCAAGGTTTTACAGCACCACAATGCCTACTCCACCCATGCTCTACCAAGGTTTTACAGCACCACAATGCCTACTCCACCCATGCTCTACCAAGGTTTTACAGCACCACAATGCCTACTCCACCCATGCTCTACCAAGGTTTTACAGCACCACAATGCCTACTCCACCCATGCTCTACCAAGGTTTTACAGCACCACAATGCCTACTCCACCCATGCTCTACCAAGGTTTTACAGCACCACAATGCCTACTCCACCCATGCTCTACCAAGGTTTTACAGCACCACAATGCCTACTCCACCCATGCTCTACCAAGGTTTTACAGCACCACAATGCCTACTCCACCCATGCTCTACCAAGGTTTTACAGCACCACAATGCCTACTCCACCCATGCTCTACCAAGGTTTTACAGCACCACAATGGCTACTCCACCCATGCTCTACCAAGGTTTTACAGCACCACAATGCCTACTCCACCCATGCTCTACCAAGGTTTTACAGCACCACAATGCCTCCTCCACCCATGCTCTACCAAGGTTTTACACCACCACAATGCCTATTCCACCCATGCTCTACCAAGGTTTTACAGCACCACAATGCCTACTCCACCCATGCTCTACCAAGGTTTTACACCACCACAATGCCTACTCCACCCATGCTCTACCAAGGTTTTACAGCACCACAATGCCTACTCCACCCATGCTCTACCAAGGTTTTACAGCACCACAATGGCTACTCCACCCATGCTCTACCAAGGTTTTACAGCACCACAATGCCTACTCCACCCATGCTCTACCAAGGTTTTACAGCACCACAATGCCTCCTCCACCCATGCTCTACCAAGGTTTTACACCACCACAATGCCTACTCCACCCATGCTCTACCAAGGTTTTACAGCACCACAATGCCTATTCCACCCATGCTCTACCAAGGTTTTACAGCACCACAATGCCTACTGCACCCATGCTCTACCAAGGTTTTACACCACCACAATGCCTACTCCACCCATGCTCTACCAAGGTTTTACAGCACCACAATGCCTATTCCACCCATGCTCTACCAAGGTTTTACACCACCACAATGCCTACTCCACCCATGCTCTACCAAGGTTTTACAGCACCACAATGCCTACTCCACCCATGCTCTACCAAGGTTTTACACCACCACAATGCCTACTCCACCCATGCTCTACCAAGGTTTTACAGCACCACAATGCCTACTCCACCCATGCTCTACCAAGGTTTTACAGCACCACAATGCCTACTCCACCCATGCTCTACCAAGGTTTTACAGCACCACAATGCCTACTCCACCCATGCTCTACCAAGGTTTTACACCACCACAATGCCTACTCCACCCATGCTCTACCAAGGTTTTACAGCACCACAATGCCTACTCCACCCATGCTCTACCAAGGTTTTACACCACCACAATGCCTATTCCACCCATGCTCTACCAAGGTTTTACACCACCACAATGCCTATTCCACCCATGCTCTACCAAGGTTTTACAGCACCACAATGCCTACTCCACCCATGCTCTACCAAGGTTTTACAGCACCACAATGCCTACTCCACCCATGCTCTACCAAGGTTTTACACCACCACAATGCCTACTCCACCCATGCTCTACCAAGGTTTTACACCACCACAATGCCTACTCCACCCATGCTCTACCAAGGTTTTACAGCACCACAATGCCTACTCCACCCATGCTCTACCAAGGTTTTACAGCACCACAATGCCTACTCCACCCATGCTCTACCAAGGTTTTACACCACCACAATGCCTACTCCACCCATGCTCTACCAAGGTTTTACACCACCACAATGCCTACTCCACCCATGCTCTACCAAGGTTTTACAGCACACAGCTTTAACCTACTACAGTAAACGCAATAAGCAATAAGGCCAGAGGTGGTGTGCTATACGGCCAATATACCACGGCTAAGGGATGTTCAATATCCCGACCTTGTTTAGCTTTATCTAGTCCAAATATGGCATGATTACACTATTTGTATCAGTTTGATTCACTTTCAATATTGTGGCTAATCCTTATTGTGGCTAATCCTTATTGTGGCTAATCCTTATTGTGGCTAATCCTTATTGTGGCTAGCTTCACACAGTTGTGCACGGCAAAGTTGCAAAATATCCAACACATGGCAGAGTTGTTAGTTTGGCAAACGTGGATTAAAATGCCAAGAAGACATGAGAAGGAGCGTATGGTGTCCAAAGATCGATTTATATGTGAACAAGTGGGCCGGAACAGGCACCAGAACCACACAGGTCCCCTAAACAGATAACTTTACATCTAAGAGATTTATCAAGACCATGGTTGAAATACCTCACAAAGTTCTGAACCCACAAAGTTCTGGTCCACAGACAGGAAGTCTAATCATTACAATATGAATCCTGTTCGGAAAACCTTGACTTCGACAGACCATTTAAATGTGTGGAAGAGTTTGTTCCAACAACTGCACCTGTGTCCTATCATATAACTGACCCGTGTCCTATCATATAATTGACCTGTGTCCTATCATATAACTGACCCGTGTCCTATCATATCACTGACCTGTGTACTATCATATCACTGACCCGTGTCCTATCATATCACTGACCTGTGTCCTATCATATAACTGACCTGTGTTCTATCATATAACTGACCCGTGTCCTATCATATAACTGACCCGTGTCCTATCATATCACTGACCCGTGTCCTATCATATCACTGACCTGTGTCCTATCATATCACTGACCCGTGTCCTATCATATAACTGACCTGTGTCCTATCATATCACTGACCCGTGTCCTATCATATAACTGCCCCGTGTCCTATCATATCACTGACCTGTGTCCTATCATATCACTGACCCGTGTCCTATCATATAACTGACCAGTGTCCTATCATATAACTGACCCGTGTCCTATCATATCACTGACCTGTGTCCTATCATATCACTGACCCGTGTCCTATCATATCACTGACCAGTGTCCTATCATACAACTGACCCGTGTCCTATCATATAACTGACCTGTGTTCTATCATATAACTGACCCGTGTCCTATCATATAACTGACTCGTGTCCTATCATATAACTGACCTGTGTGCTATCATATAACTGACCCGAGTCCTATCATATAACTGACCCGTGTCCTATCATATAACTGACCCATGTCCTATCATACAACTGACCCGTGTCCTATCATATAACTGACCCGTGTCCTATCATATAACTGACATGTGTCCTATCATATAACTGACCCGTGTCCTATCCTGTAACTGACCCATGTCCTATCATATAACTGACCCAAGTCCTATCCTGTAACTGACCCATGTCCTATCATACAACTGATCCATGTCCTATCATATCACTGACCCCCGTGTCCTATCATATAACTGACCTGTGTCCTATCATATAACTGACCCGTGTCCTATCATATCACTGACCTGTGTCCTATCATATAACTGACCAGTGTCCTATCATATAACTGACCTGTGTCCTATCATATAACTGTCCTGTGTTCTATCATATAACTGACCCGTGTCCTATCATATAACTGACCCGTGTCCTATCATATAACTGACCTGTGTGCTATCATATAACTGACCCGAGTCCTATCATATAACTGACCCGTGTCCTATCATATAACTGACCCATGTCCTATCATACAACTGACCCGTGTCCTATCATATAACTGACCCGTGTCCTATCATATAACTGACATGTGTCCTATCATATAACTGACCCGTGTCCTATCCTGTAACTGACCCATGTCCTATCATATAACTGACCCGTGTCCTATCATATAACTGACCCGTGTCCTATCCTGTAACTGACCTGTGTCCTATCATATAACTGACCCGTGTCCTATCATATAACTGACCCATGTCCTATCATATAACTGACCCGTGTCCTATCATATAACTGACCCGTGTCCTATCATATAACTGACCTGTGTCCTATCATATAACTGACCCGAGTCCTATCATATAACTGACCTGTGAGGATAGCGCCCCCTGCAGTCCGGAGCAGTCGGAGGCCTGGATCCTGACCCTGTAGGAGTCTCTGGTCTCTCTGTCCAGGGCTCTCTCCAGAACCACCACGCCTGATACTGGATCTATAGAGAAGAACCCGTCTGCGGAGTCGACCAGGGAGTACACCACCATACGGTTTGGACCTGGAGGAAACCACAAACACAATACACAGAGTTAGCCTGTTAGCTAAATCAGACAGAGACCAAGCTGTTAGCCTAGCAGCTAGCTAAACACTAACCTCTAACCTAGAGGTCATCGTGGTGTAGACCCTCCTAATTCTAACCCTGACTGAGAGTGGAGGGATCACGTTAGCCTGTTAGCCTAGCTAGACCCTCCTAATTCTAACCCTGACTGAGAGTGGAGGGATCACGTTAGCCTGTTAGCCTAGCTAGACCCTCCTAATTCTAACCCTGACTGAGAGTGGAGGGATCACGTTAGCCTGTTAGCCTAGCTAGACCCTCCTAATTCTAACCCTGACTGAGAGTGGAAGGATCATGTTAGCCTGTTAGCCTAGCTAGACCCTCCTAACCCTAACCCTGACTGAGAGTGGAAGGATCATGTTAGCCTGTGAGCCTAGCTAGACCCTCCTAACCCTAACCCTGACTGAGAGTGGAAGGATAAGGTTAGCATGTTAGCCTAGCTAGACCCTCTAACCCTAAACCTTACTGAGAGTGGAAGGATCATGTTAGCCTGTGAGCCTAGCTAGGGCTAGACACTCTTAACCCTAACCCTGACTGAGAGTGGAAGGATAAGGTTAGCATGTTAGCCTAGCTAGACCCTCTAACCCTAAACCTTACTGAGAGTGGAAGGAGAAGAACCCCTCTGCTGAGTCTGCCAGGGACTAGACCACTGTACAGTTAGGATTAGGCTAAGGAGGTATCCAGATGTTCATATGTGACTCGATTCAGGAAACTAGGTGTATGTCACAAGTCACGACTTCACAGGAGAGCCATTTGAATGTAAAAAAATGTTTTAATCAAAATTGTGTTGTTTGGCAGAAATGCCTTCTGGAGCATGTGAACTTTCATGTGCCTTAATATCAAACTTGAATGCCATCCGTAAATACGAATACAATTGTTTAATTACGAGCCTAGTCGGTTTAGCCACAGAAAAAGTGGAACAACCTTCCCACTAGCCATGATTGGCTGAGGTAATGAGTGGGCTGGACATGCCGAGAGATGAGTTTGGATTGGTCTGCGGTGTAGCACCTTGTGTCTATAAAATGAGCTGCTCGTAAAGCGTAGATAATCGTTTCTACTGCAGTTTATTCTAAAGATATTACGTTAATATAATGTTAGCCATGGAGAACTGCAGATATGTTGCTACTGCTCTCAATAACATTGCTGCCCTGAGTTTATCAGGCGACAGAGGTCAGTTGGAAAAAGTTGTGACGGACTACTTTCTGGAGGACGGTTGTACCATGCTGTCTCTCTCTGACTCTGAATTTTTAATTTTTTAATTTAACTTCTTGGGGATATAGGGGGTGCTGTTTCGCATTAGCATAATTTGCTCTACAGATTAAACTGCCTCGTACTCAATTCTTGCTCGTACAATATGCATATTATTGTTACTATTGGATAGAAAACACTCTCTAGTTTCTATAGCTGTTTGAATTATGTCTCTGAGTGGAACAGAACTCATTCTACAGCACTTTTCCTGATAGGGAGTGAGATTTCAGAAATGTTGGCCTCTGGTCCCAGGTCAGTTTTAAAGTCCCTGTAAATCCTATGAGGATACAAACACTGCCCACGCCTTCCTCTAGATGTCAGTAAGTGGTGACAATTTGAATGGAGTCGATTGCGCAATCAGGGCCTGTATAAAACGCCAAAGACCGGATGTACCGTTCTTTTGCTCCCTGCGCCTGACGCACGAAGGACGTTGGACTGGCTCTCTTTCCAAGCTTTGGTTTAGCCACTTATATATCGCCGGTCATGTTTTTACTCGTTATAGGTGTTAAAGACATCATAAGGTAGTTAATTTAAACCGTTTTATAGCAATTTATATCCGTTTAGTGCGATTTTGAGGCAATTCTTGGTGATGCACTTTGAAGCGCCGGGCACGTTTCCAGTACCGGTCGAACGTTAGTGGGCATTTCGACGGACAAGAGGACATCTTTCGACCAAAAGAAGATTAGACCCAAGAAAGGATACATTGCCCAAGATTCTGATGGAAGATCACCTCATAGTAAGAAATATTTAAGATGATAAATCGTTGTTCTGTCGAAAAATTTTAAGCGCATATTCCGCCATTTTCTTTGGTATAGCTTCGCTTGGCGAACCCTGTATTGCACAGTAAGGATAATTTTAGAAATGTAATTCAGCGATTGCATTAAGAACTAATTTGTCTTTCGATAGCTGTCCAACTTATATTTTTTTAGTCAAGTTTATGAATAGTTAATCATGAGACAAGATCACTGTCAAATATGGCGCCCGACATTTTCAGGCTAGTTTTGCTAGTATTGTCATTGTATAACCACGGTTTTTTTGTGGCTAAATATGCACATTTTCGAACAAACTCTATATGTATGTTGTAATATGATGTTACAGGAGTGTCATCGGAAGAATTCTGAGAAGGTTAGTGAAAAAATTAATATATTTTGGCGATGATTACGTTATCGCTCTCTTTGGCTTGAATCAATGCTCTGGTAACGTTTGCACATGTGGTATGCTAATATAACGATTTATTGTGTTTTCGCTGTAAAACACTTAGAACATCTGAAATATTGTCTGAATTCACAAGATCTGTGTCTTTCCATTGCTGTGAGCTGTGTATTTTTAAGAAATGTTTTATGATTAGTAATTAGGTAATACACGTTGCTCTGTGTATTTATTCTAGTCGAGTTGTGATGGTGGGTGCAATTGTAAACTATGATTTATACCTGAAATTATACCTAAGTTTCCCTGCATTAAAGTCCCCGGCCACTAGGAGCGCCGCCTCTGGGTGAGCGTTTTCCTGTTTGCATATGGCCTTATACAGCTCATTGAGTGCGGTCTTCGTGCCAGCATCTGTCTGTGGTGGTATGTAGACAGCTATGAAAAATACAGATGAAAACTCTCTTGGTAGATAGTGTGGTCTTCAGCTTATCATGAGATACTCTACCTCAGGCAAGCAAAACCTCGAGACTTCCTTAGATATTGTGCACCAGCTGTTATTTACAAAAATACATAGTCTGCCGCCCCTTGTCTTACCGGACGCCGCTGTTCTATCCTGCCGATACATCGTATAACCAGCCAGCTGTATGTTGATAATGTCTTCGTTCAGCCACGACTCCGTGAAACATAAGATATTACAGTTTTGAATGTCTCATTGGTAGTTTAATCTTCCGTATAGGTCATCGATTTTATTTTCCAAAGATTGTACGTTGCAGAATGGAAGACAGTGCGGGTTTATTCGATCGCCAACGAATTCTCAGAAGGTAGCCCGCCCTCTGGCCCCTTTTCCTCTTCACGCAGATATCTTATGACAACTGTACAGACCTCATCCAGAGCTCTTTGACTTCTGTCAGAAAGCCATTAGAAGATATCTGATGGCAAACATTTAGTAGTGAATTGTGTAACTTCATCACCTCATGTGCACCGTACACAACAGACAGATAGAGAACTCTATGGATTCACCAGCTCCCGCTTTCTCCCGTTGTGTATTTTACAAACAAACACGTGACTGGCTGTTCATCGTGTAAAATAATGTGACAGGTTGATCAGCTTTATCTCCTAAGGTTTTTACAAGTTGACTGCAGGTATTTACTTAAAACTTCTTGCCACTATAGGGGGTGCTGTTTTCGCATTAGCATAATTTCCTCTACAGATTAAACTGCCTCTTATTCAATTATTGCTCTTACTATATGCATATAATTAATACCATTGGATAGAAAACAATCTATAGTTTCTAAAACCGTTTCAATTTTGTCTCTGAGTTAAACAGAAGTCATTTGACAGCACTTTCCCTGACCAAGAAGAAGAATGCAAGATGTGTATGCTCGCTTCAACGCTCTGCCTATATATGGTCACGCCACCTATGACCCGAAACACACTTCATTCGTCTTCCTCTGGGTGTCAAGAGGACGTCAGAGGAGAAATTTTTTGTTTACCTTGTACTGACGTGAAATAAGACCTATTTCTTTGGCGTGACCGACAACTTCCGGTTCTCTGATTCGCGCTATTTGGAGGTGCGATTGTCTACTGTTTTGCTGCCGTTACGGATGAAAACTATCTCCGTCTCGAAGTTTGTTTGATACATGTGACCATATCATCTTAATGTATGTTTTTTCAATATAGTTTAATCAGATTATTTGAATTTTTTCGGGAGTTTTGCCGTGTTCCGTTCTGTGACTTTTTTTTACTTTGGCCAGTCGACCAGTACATATGCTAAATGAAGAGGGAAAGTTGCCATTATGAATGGATTGAACGACTCATCAGGACTAAGGACACATTGATCAACATTCTGATGAAAGATCAGCAATAGTAAGACCCAATTTACGATGTTATTTCATATATCTGTCGTGCATGTGAACTGGTCGGGGGCGCCCAGCTGGTTCTGGCTGGCGTGGCTATGCTAATTTAGCGCTACATTTTGTTTTCGCTATAAAACATTTAATAAATCTGAAATATTGTTTGGATTCACCAGATGTTGGGCTTTCAATATCTGTACGCTGTGTATTTTTCTGAAATGTTTTAAGATAAGTAATTAGTTATATGACGTTGGTCTCTGTAATTGTTCTGGCTGCGTCAGCACTATTTCAGATTGCAGCTGCAATGTAGAACTGTGATTTATACCTGAAAAATGCACATTTTTCAAAGAAAAACTATGCTATACCATAAATATGTTATCAGACTGTCATCTTATGAAGTTGTTTCTTGGTTAGTGGCTATATATATTTTTATTTAGTCGAATTAGTGATAGCTACTGACGCAGGAAAAAACTGTTGGAGTAAAAAAATTGTGTCTTATGCTAACGTGGTTAGCTAATAGATTTACATATTGTGTCTTCCCTGTAAAACATTTTAAAAATCTGAAATGGTGGCTTTATTCACAAGATCTGTATCTTTCATCTGGTGTCTTGGACTTGTGATTTAATGATATTTAGATGCTACAATTTACTTGTGACGCTATGCTAGCTATGCTACTCAGTGGGGGGGGAGTGGGGGGTGATCCCGGATCCGGGTTGGTGACTCGTTAAAGGTTATAAATTAGCTACAAATAATTAAATATATTGAAAAAATTTCAAGTAAATAATTGTGATGTTTTTGTCAAAATACTCCGATATACGGTATACCGCCCAAGCCTAGTTAGCACACAAATACTCTTAGTTAAACCTTAAGCTATCGTGCATGTGACGTAACATATCGCTCTGAGACCTAGATGTACTGTCATCTCCGACCATAAATGCCACACGCACGCACGCACACACACACACACACACACACACACACACACACACACACACACACACACACACACACACACACACACACACACACACACACACACACACACACACACACACACACACACACACACACACACACACACACACACCTTCGTCAGGGTCACTGGCTTGTAGGCGTGTCAGCAGTGCTTTGGGGGCGGCGTTCTCATAAATGTTGGCCAGGTATTGGCTGGAAAAAAAGGAGGGCGGGTTGTCGTTTACATCCAATAGCGTGACAGAGACCTCAGAGCGACAGAAGAGCCCGCCCCCGTCGGTTGCCTGGGCGATCAACTTGTAGCTGGAGGTCTTCTCACGGTCCATCACCGTCGCTGTCTTCATGTCACCTAGATAGCAGAAGAAGAAGAAGCTGTTTGTGCAAAAACTGCCACCAGTGTTTCCGCATATGTGTGTGTGTGTGTGTGTGCGTGTTCATACCCATGTGTGTGTGTGTGCGTGTTCATACCCATGTCTGTGTGTGTGCGTGTTCATACCAGTGTGTGTGTGTGTGTGTTCATACCAGTGTTTGCGCGTGTGTGTGTGTGTTCATACCAGTGTGTGTGTGTGTGTGAGTGCGTGTTCATACCAGTGTGTGTGTGTGTGTGTGTGTGTGTTCATACCAGTGTTTGCGCGTGTGTGTGTGTGCGTGTTCATACCAGTGTGTGTATGTATGTGTGTGTGTGTGTGTTCATACCAGTGTGTGTGTGTGTGTGTGTGTGTTCATACCAGTGTTTGCGTCCATATAGAAGTCCTCTACTCCAATCCCAAACAGTGAGTACTGTATCTCAGCGCTGGTGCCTGTGTCTGTGTCGACTGCACCTACTTTCAGAATGCCCTGGTTAGGAGGCATGTCCTCAGGGAAGGTCACGCTGTAGACCGCCTAGGGAGATATGAACACACACATATGGACAGGCACGTACAAACACATTAACACAAGTATTATTAAACCCATATAGCCCAGAGGAGGAACCACCTGAAAACACATTAACACAAGTATTATTAAACCCATATAGCCCTGAGGAGGAACCACCTGAAAACACATTAACACAAGTATTATTAAACCCATATAGCCCTGAGGAGGAACCACCTGAAAACACATTAACACAAGTATTATTAAACCCATATAGCCCTGAGGAGGAACCACCTGAAAACACATTAACACAAGTATTATTAAACCCATATAGCCCCGAGGAGGAACCACCTGAAAACACAAACACATAAAACAACTCTGCCTTCCGCAATATTATCATGTCCTACAGTATACTGACTCCCCCTACTCCTACAGTATACTGACTCCCCCTACTCCTACAGTATACTGTCTCCCCCTACTCCTACAGTATACTGACTCCCCCTACTCCTACAGTATACTGTCTCCCCCTGCTTCATGTCTCCCCCTACTCCTACAGTATACTGACTCCCCCTACTCCTACAGTATAATGACTCCCCCTACTCCTACAGTATACTGACTCCCCCTACTCCTACAGTATACTGACTCCCCCTACTCCTACAGTATACTGACTCCCCCTACTCCTACAGTATACTGACTCCCCCTACTCCTACAGTATACTGACTCCCCCTACTCCTACAGTATACTGACTCCCCCTACTCCTACAGTATACTGTCTCCCCCTGAAACATGACTCTCCCTACTCCTACAGTATACTGTCTCCCCCTGAAACATGACTCCCCCTACTCCTACAGTATACTGACTCCCCCTGAAACATGACTCCCCCTACTCCTACAGTATACTGTCTCCCCCTGAAACATGACTCTCCCTACTCCTACAGTATAATGACTCCCCCTGAAACATGACTCTCCCTTCTCCTACAGTATAATGACTCCCCCTACTCCTACAGTATACTGACTCCCCCTACTCCTACAGTATACTGACTCCCCCTGAAACATGACTCCCCCTACTCCTACAGTATACTGTCTCCCCCTGAAACATGACTCTCCCTACTCCTACAGTAGACTGTCTCCCCCTGAAACATGACTCTCCCTACTCCTACAGTAGACTGTCTCCCCCTGAAACATGACTCTCCCTACTCCTACAGTATACCGTCTCCCCCTGAAACATGACTCCCCCTACTCCTACAGTATACCGTCTCCCCCTGAAACATGACTCCCCCTACTCCTACAGTATACTGTCTCCCCCTGAAACATGTCTCCCTCTTCTCCTACAGTATACTGACTCCCCCTTCTCCTACAGTATACTGTCTCCCCCTACTCCTACAGTATACTGACTCCCCCTACTCCTACAGTATACTGACTCCCCCTGAAACATGTCTCCCCCGTCTCTTACAGTATACTGACTCCCCCTGAAACATGTCTCCCCCGTCTCTTACAGTATACTGACTCCCCCTGAAACATGTCTCCCCCGTCTCTTACAGTATACTGACTCCCCCTGAAACATGAATCCCCCTAGTCCTACAGTATACTGACTCCCCCTGCTTCATGTCTCCCCCGTCTCTTACAGTATACTGTCTCCCCCTGCTTCATGTCTCCCCCTACTCCTACAGTATACTGTCTCCCCCTGCTTCATGTCTCCCCCTACTCCTACAGTATACTGTCTCCCCCTGCTTCATGTCTCCCCCTACAGTATACTGACTCCCCCTACTCCTACAGTATAATGACTCCCCCTACTCCTACAGTATACTGTCTCCCCCTGCTTCATGTCTCCCCCTACTCCTACAGTATACTGACTCCCCCTACTCCTACAGTATAATGACTCCCCCTACTCCTACAGTATACTGTCTCCCCCTGCTTCATGTCTCCCCCTACTCCTACAGTATACCGACTCCCCCTGCTTCATGTCTCCCCCGTCTCTTACAATATACTGTCTCCCCCTGCTTCATGTCTCCCCCTACTCCTACAGTATACTGCCTCCCCCTACTCCTACAGTATACTGACTCCCCCTGCTTCATGTCACCCTCATACTCCTACAACATCCTTCTATCTGTTCTATTTCTACAATTATATCTGTTCTAGTTCTACACTGTGACCCCTGACCTCTGACCTGGTTGCAGACAGGTGCGTTGTCATTGGCGTCCATGACAGTGACCTCCACGGCAGTACGGGTGATGTAGAGGCCGTCGCTAGCGGTGATGTTGAGTAGATAGAAGTCCTGTTTTTCCCTGTCCAGCTGACCGCGCACCACCACCATCCATTCACCCTGGACCAGAGCTATACTGAACACTCCCCCTGGGTTACCACCTGTAGCGAGAGGAGAGGCTAGACATTCACACAGACATACACGCACACAAACTCAACTGTCTCCATCGTCCTTTGTGCTTGGTACTGACTAACTAACTAACTCATTAACTTGGTAACTAAGGAACTAACTAACTAGCCAACAACTAACCAACCAACCAACCAACCAACCAACCAACTAACTAACTAACTAACTAACTAACTAACTAACTAACTGACTAACTAACTAACTAACTAACTAACTAACTAACATACACTAACTAACGAACTAGATAACTAGCTAACCAACATACACGAACATACTAACTAACTAACTAACTAACTAACTAACTAACTAACTAACTAACTAACTATCTAGCTAACTAACATACACTAACATAACATACTAACTAACTAACCAACATACTAACTAACTAGCTAACATACACTAACATACTAACTAACTAACTAACCAACATACTAACTGACTAACCAACATATTAACTATGTAACTAGCTAACATACGCACTGACTAATCAACATACTAAACAAGAAAACTAACCAACATACTAACCAGCATACTAACTAACTAACCAACATACGATCTATCTAACTAACACCCTTACTAACTAACTAACGAACTAACTACCTAACTAGCTAGTGAACTAACTAACTAACTAACTAACTAACTAACTAGCTAACTAACATACACTAACTAAACAACACACTAACTAATTAACCAACCAACCAACTAACCACCCAACCAACACACCAACTAACCAAAATACTAACAAAAAAATAACTAACTAAGCAACATAGTAAATCAATAACATAATAAATAGCTAACTAACTAACCAACATACTAACTAGCTAGCTAACATACTAACTAACACACTAACATAATAACTAGATAACTAACATACTAACTAACACACTAACATAATAACTAGATTACTAACACACTAACATACTAACATAATAACTAGATAACTAACATACTAACTAACACACTACCATAATAACTAGATAACTAACACACTAACATAATAACTAGATAACTAACATACTAACTAACACACTAACATAATAACTAGATAACTAACACACTAACATAATAACTAGATAACTAACATACTAACTAACACATTAACATACTAACTAGATAACTAACATACTAACATAATAACTAGATAACTAACATACTAACTAACACACTAACATAATAACTAGATAACTAACACACTAACATAATAACTAGATAACTAACATACTAACTAACACATTAACATAATACATAGATAACTAACATACTAACTAACACACTAACATAATAACTAGATAACTAACACACTAACATAATAACTAGATAACTAACACACTAACATAATAACTAGATAACTAACACACTAACATAATACCTAGATAACTAACATACTAACTAACACACTAACATAATAACTAGATAACTAACATACTAACATAATAACTAGATAACTAACACACTAACATAATAACTAGATAACTAACACACTAACATAATACATAGATAACTAACATACTAACTAACTATCTATCATTCACTGGACCAAAATATAAACGCAACATGCAACAATTTCAATGTTTTTACTGAGTTACAGTTCATATGATGAAATCAGTCAATTTAAATAATAATCTATGGATTTCACATGACTGGGAATACAGTTGATCACAGATAACCTTTTTAAAAAATTAGGGGCGTGGATCAGAGAACCAGTCAGTATCTGGTGTGACCACCATTTGCCTCATGCAGCGTGACACATCTCCTTCACATAGAGTTGATCAGGCTGTTGATTATGGCCTGTGGAATGTTGTCCCACTCCTCTTCAATGGCTGGGTAAAGTTGCTGGATATTGGCGGGAACTGGAAAACGGTGTCGTACACATCGATCCAGAGCATCCCAAACATGCTCAATGGGGGACATGTCTGATGAGTAATGCAGGCCATGGAAGAACTGGGACATTTTCAGCTTCCAGGAATAGTGTACATATCCTTGTGACATGGGGCTGTGCATTATCATGCTGAAACATGAGGTGATGGCGGTGGATGTATGGCACGACAATGGGCCTCAGGATCTCGTCACAGTATTTCTGTGCATTCAAATTGCCATCTATAAAATGCAATTGTGTTTGTTGTCCATAGTTTATGCCTGCCCAAACGATAACCCCACTGCCACCATAGGGCACTCTGTTCACAACAGCAAACCGCTCGCCGACACGATGCCATCTGCCCGGTACAGTTGAAACCAGGATTCATCCGTGAAGAGCACACTTCTCCAGCGTGCCAGTGGCCATCGATGGTGAGCAATTCCACTGAAGTCGGTTGCGACACCAAACTGCAGTCAGGTCAAGACCCTGGTGAGGACAACGAGCAAGTAGGTGCGCTTCTTTGTGTGGTATTGTTTATCTGTTTTCATGTATGCGCACGTTAGGCTGGTTGCGCTGGGCTATGTTCAACCCGTATTTATATTTCGTGTTCGTTTGTGCCGTGTGCTTTTGGTTCGCCAAATAAAAGGCTCCGTTTTGCTACCAAATATCTCCTGCGCCTGACTTCCTACCAAATATCTGCTCTCCTGCGCCTGACTTCCTACCAAATATCTGCTCTCCTGCGCCTGACTTCCTACCAAATATCTCCTGCGCCTGACTTCCTACCAAATATCTGCTCTCCTGCGCCTGACTTCCTACCAAATATCTCCTGCGCCTGACTTCCTACCAAATATCTCCTGCGCCTGACTTCCTACCAAATATCTCCTGCGCCTGACTTCCTACCAAATATCTGCTCTCCTGCGCCTGACTTCCTACCAAATATCTCCTGCACCTGACTTCCTACCAAATATCTCCTGCGCCTGACTTCCTACCAAATATCTCCTGCGCCTGACTTCCTACAGCCCTTCACGCATACTTTGACAATATGTTTGTTCAGTATACTAACTAAGTAACATACTAACTAACTAACTATCCAACATATTAACTAACTAACTAACCAGCTGATATACTAACCTGTGGTAGCTGACCAGTTTGTTCTGATCACACACACGCGCACGCACGCACGCACACACACACACACACACACACACACACACACACACACACACACACACACACACACACACACACACACACACACACACACACACACACACACACACACACACACATACATACATACATACATACAGTGCCTTGTAAAAGTACTCATCCCCCTTGGCGTATTTTCCTATTTTGTTGCATTACACCTGTAATTTAAATAGATTTTTATTTGGATTTCATGTAATGGACAAACACAAAATAGTTGAAATTGGTGAAGTGAAATTCAAAAAAAATGTACGGAAAAGTGGTGCGTGCATATGTATTCACCCCCTTTGCTATCAAGCCCCTAAATAAGATCTGGTGCAACCAATTACCTTCAGAAGTCACATAATTAGTTAAATAAAGTCCACCTGTGTGCAATCTAAGTGTCACATGATCTGTCACATGATCTTAGCATATATACACCTGTTCTGAAAGGCCCCAGAGTCTGCAACACCACTAAGCAAGAGGCACTACCAAGCAAGCAGCACCATGAAGACCAAGGAGCTCTGCAAACAGGTCAGGGACGAAGTTCTGGACAAGTACAGATCGGGGTTGGGTTATAAAAAAATATCTGAAACTTTGAACATCCCACGGAGCACCATTAAATCCATTATTAAAAAATGGAAAGAATATGGCACCACAACAAACCTGCCAAGAGAGGGCCGCCCACCAAAACTCACAGACCAGGCAAGGAGGGCATTAATCAGAGAGGCAACAAAGAGACCAAAGATAACCCTGAAGGAGCTGCAAAGCTCCACAGCGGATATTGGAGTATCTGTCCATAGGACCACTTTAAGCCGTACACTCCACAGAACTGGGCTTTACGGAGGAGTGGCCAGAAAAAAAGACATGGCTTAAAGAAAAAAATAAGGAAACACGTTTGGTGTTTCGCCAAAAGGCATTGTGGGAGACGCCACAAACATATGGAAGAAGGTACTCCAGTCAGATGAGACTAAAATTGAGCTTTTGGCCATCAAGGAAAGTGGTAGGCATCCCCCTACACACAGACACTATGCCTACCGAGTTAATACTTTTGCAAGCTACTGGACAGACCGACACACAGTCTCTCTCTCACACACACACACACACACACACACACACACACACACACACACACACACACACACACACACACACACACACACACACACACACACACACACACACACACACACACACACACACACACACACACACACACACACACACACACACACACACACACACACAGACACACAGACACTTAGCTGTTCTCCATCATCCTGGGTGCTTGGTAATAACTAAGTAATCAATTTACCAACTAACTAACTAACCAACATCCTAACTAACTATCCAACACACTAGCTATCCAACATACTAACTAACTAACCTGTGTTGTGGTAGCTGACCAGTATCTATCCAACATACTAACTAACCTGTGATGTGGTAGCTGACCAGTATCTATCCAACATTCTAACTAACTAACCTGTGATGTGGTAGCTGACCAGTATCTATCCAACATACTAACTAACTAACCTGTGATGTGGTAGCTGACCAGTATCTATCCAACATACTAACTAACTAACCTGTGATGTGGTAGCTGACCAGTATCTATCCAACATACTAACTAACTAACCTGTGATGTGGTAGCTGACCAGTATCTATCCAACATACTAACTAACTAACCTGTGATGTGGTAGCTGACCAGTATCTATCCAACATACTAACTAACTAACCTGTGATGTGGTAGCTGACCAGTATCTATCCAACATACTAACTAACTAACCTGTGATGTGGTAGCTGACCAGTATCTATCCAACATACTAACTAACTAACCTGTGATGTGGTAGCTGACCAGTATCTATCCAACATACTAACTAACTAACCTGTGATGTGGTAGCTGACCAGTATCTATCCAACATACTAACTAACTAACTAACCTGTGATGTGGTAGCTGACCAGTATCTATCCAACATACTAACTAACTAACCTGTGATGTGGTAGCTGACCAGTATCTATCCAACATACTAACTAACTAACCTGTGATGTGGTAGCTGACCAGTTTGTTCTGATCCGTGGTGTCTCCGTCCTTGGTGCTGAGAACAGACACCACCTCTCCTGGCGGGTCACTCTCTCTGACCGCGCCCCGGTAAAACTCCCTCTCGAATCGCGGCGGGTTGTCATTCACATCTGCTACAGACACCTGGAGAGGTGCAGGAAGACAGGAGGAAGTAGACTTACTACTACAGTGTGTATGTGACTTTTCTTCATGCATTGATATCAATGGGAGACAGTTGAAATTCGACTGAAGTGTAAAGTTAGGATTTCATCCCTTACTGTTACTTACAGTTTTTCTCAATTACTTACAAGGATCTTCCATAACAATGTTGTTGATTTTCTTTTTTTTGGGGGGGGGGGGGGGGGGGGGGCTTTTTCACCCCAAAAAGTTTATGCATTTTCAAAATGTATTGCCTTCTCAACAAAAAATACATCAAAACTATATTATACCGTCAAAATGACGGTTCTTCCATAAAAAGAACACAGATGTCTGCAACAAAAAGATTAACGATACCATGCTTATTGTCACGTTCTGCCTAGTTATTGTGTTAATGGTTTGTTTTAGTGGGTCAGGACGTGAGTTGGGTGGGCATTCATTGTTTTGTGTCTGGTTTGTCTATTTCTGTGTTTGACCTGATATGGTTCTCAATCAGAGGCAGCTGTCAATCGTTGTCCCTGATTGAGAACCATATTAAGGTAGCCTGTTTGGTGTTGGGTTTTTGTGGGTGATTGTATTTCGTGTCAGTGTTCGTGCCACACGGGACTGGTTTCGGTTAGATTCTCTTTGTTATTTTGTTTCGAGTAGTGTTCAGGTTATTTTCTTAATAAAACATGGACACTTTCCACTCTGCGTCTTGGTCCGATCCCTACACCTCCTCTTCAGACGAAGAGGAGGAAATCAGCCGTTACACTTATTTATTTGAGCCTCTAAGCAAAACAGAAAGTCAGTCTGTCTTTTAAATTCCCAGTAGGTCAATAAAAAATATATGCAGTAACTAAATCATGACAAATCAAAACTGTAAATACAAATATCAAAAGGTACAGAATAATACGTAATTACTCTCCTTTTATGTATATTTCACCAAACAATCTCATTTTTTTCCTAGCCACCGTGCTTCTACACCTGCATTGCTTGCTGTTTGGGGTTTTAGGCTGGGTTTCTGTACAGCACTTCGAGATATTAGCTGATGTACGAAGGGCTATATAAAATAAACTTGATTTGATACACATTAAATCAAAATATTATTCCTAATGAAGATAATTAAAAAAATAACATTTAGTTATTGTGTACAGGATTCATTCATCGGTATCATCGCAATCCAATTTCATGTATTCAATACAAAGGTTGGTTTGCTCATAGTTTTGTTGACTTTTCATTGGCGCACAGAAACACACTCCACGATAGAAATAAGGAAAGGTGAATACAACGGAGGAACACAACTGATATTAACGCATAGGCCTTAATCCACACCAAAGCAACGCTTTATAATGGAAGGTCACAAAGTTACCCAAAGTTACTTTAGAAGTAACACAACTTCATTCTCTGCATGTCCTCAATATTGTAAAATATCATACAAATGTGACAGACCCCATTTCCTAGATCTTCCCTTATTTTGTGATACTGATGGTTTAGACTTTAGTGCACTAGTTTTTTTACTGATTGCTGGAAAAAGTGAACACAATGTGTTAATATTCTGTGAAAAAAAAAATACACTTGAATTTTGTATTCAGTGATGACATTTGGATTTAAAGTTTTGCAAAGGAAAGAAAATGATCAGAAATTCTGGAAATGTATTTGACCATTGTTGTTCTATTGCAGTTCTGCTATAGACAGGTTGGTTGTTGAGTAACAAAACCGATACGGGTGCTACTATGTTGTAACACAGACAGGGTTGGTTTAGAGTGTTAACATGTAAACTATATTTCACTTCTCCACTCCTCCTGAGTCTGACTAAGAGCCCACTACTCCACTCCTGCTAAGTCTGACTAAGATCCCACTTCTCCACTCCTGCTAAGTCTGACTAAGATCCCACTTCTCCACTCGTGCTTCCTCGTTTTGGAGTATGGTCTGGGATGTACTAGAAACATTTTAATAATGTAAGAAATAACACAAAAACAATTTAATAATGCAAAGTTGGCCTGGGAATTAGAACTGGGGCGTCCATGTCTGTCAGGGCCATCTTCTACCCCCCTTACACACACAGACACTAATACCCGTACACACACAGACACTAATACCCTTACACACACAGACACTAATACCCCCCTACACACACAGACACTAATACCCCTACACACACAGACACTAATACCCTTACACACACAGACACTAATACCCGTACACACACAGACACTAATACCCTTACAAACAGACACTGATACCCTTACAGACACTACACCCTACACACAGACAACCCCCCCCCCACACAAACAGACACTCCCCTCCACACATACACACATCACCCCTGCACTCACCGTGACAACAGTGGTAGCGGATAGTTGTAGCAGCTCCCCCAGGTCTGAAGACACCACCACGAAGGTGTAGCTGGGACCAGCCTCATGGTCCAGAACAGACAGGGTTGTGATCCAGCCCGTTTTACTGTCAATGGAGAACACTGGTCCGGTACCAGTAGAACTAGTTGAACCAGTTCTGGTACCAGTAATACCAGATGAGGGACCAGCAGAGGTCCGGTCTGGTCTGTTCTCCTGGATCTGGTTAAGTGGAGGACCCAAGCTGTAGGTGACCTGTAATAAAGAGGAGGGGGGGGGGTAACAGGAGGAGGAGGGGGAGGAGGGGGAGGAACAGGAGGAGGAGGGGGTGGGGGAACAGGAGGAGGAGGGGGTTGGGGAACAGGAGGAGGAGAGGGTGGGGAAGAGGAGGAGGAGGGGGGAGGGGGTGGGGGAACAGGAGGAGGATGAGGAAGGGGAGGAGGAGGGGAGGAGGAGGAGGGGGAGGAGCAGGAGGACGAGGAGGAGGGGAGGAGGAGGGGGAGGAGGGGGAGGAGGAGGAGGAGGAGGAGGAGGAGGAGGAGGAGGAGGAGGAGGAGGAGGAAAAGGAGGAGGAGGTGGAGGAGGGGGAGGAGGGGGATTCGGAGGGGGAGGAAGAGGAGGACAGTAGTATAGTTAAGGGTAAATGCCATTTAAACACCATTGTGCGATTGTTTACCCATCTCTTGCGGAAATACAGTGGCTTGCGAAAGTATTCACCCCCCTTGGCATTTTTCCTATTTTGTTGCCTTAGAACCTGGAATTAAAATTGATTTTTGGAGGGTTTGTATCATTTGATTTACACAACACGCCTACCACTTGAAGATACATTTGTATTTATTTATTGTGAAACAAACAAGAAATAAGACAAAAAAACTGAAAACTTGAGCGTGCATAACTATTCACCCCCCAAAAGTCAGTACTTTGTAGAGCCGCCTTTTACAGCAATTACAGGGTATGTCTCTATAAGCTTGGCACATCTAGCCACTGGGATTTCTGCCCATTCTTCAAGGCAAAACTGCTCCAGCTCCTTCAAGTTGGATGGGTTCAGCTGATGTACAGCAATCTTTGAGTCATACCACAGATTCTCAATTGGATGGAGGTCTGGGCTTTGACTAGGCCATTCCAAGACATTTCAATGTTTCCCCTTAATCCACTGGAGTGTTGCTTTAGCAGTATGCTTAGGGTCATTGTCCTGCTGGAAGGTGAACCTCCGTCCCAGTCTCAAATCTCTGGAAGACTTAAACAGGTTTCCCTCAAGAATTTCCATGTATTTAGCGCCATCCATCATTCCTTCAATTCTGACCAGTTTCCCATTCCCTGCCGATGGTGGTGGCAGCATCATGCTGTGGGGATGTTTTTCATCGGGATGGTGTTGTCAGGGTGATGAGAGGTGTTGGGTTTGCGCCAGACAAAGCGTTTTCCTTGATGGCCAAAAAGTTACATTTTAGTCTCATCTGACTGGTGTACCTTCTTCCATATGTTTGTTTATTTTTTTCTTTAAGCTATGTCTTTTTTCTGGCCACTCTTCCGTAAAGCCCAGCTGTGTGGAGTGTACGGCTTAAAGTGGTCCTATGGACAGATACTCCAATCTCCGCTGTTGAGCTTTGCAGCTCCTTCAGGGTTATCTTTGGTCCCTTTGTTGCCTCTCTGGTTATTCCCCTCTTGCCTGGTCTGTGAGTTTTGGTGGGCGGCCCTCTCTTGGCAGGTTTGTTGTGGTGCCATAGTCTTTCCATATTTTAATAATGAATTTAATGGTGCTCCGTGGGATGTTCAAAGTTTCAGATATTTAAATATTTTTATTCAGTATATATACTGAGATCATGTGACAGATCATGTGACACTTAGATTGCACACAGGTGGACTTTATTTAACTAATTATTTGACTTCTGAAGGTAATTGGTTACACCAGATCTTATTTAGGGGCTTCATAGTGAAAGGGGTGAAGACACGCACAACTTTTCCATTTATTTTTATTTTTTAGAAACAAGTCATTTTTCCCATTTCACTTCACCAATTTCGACTATTTTGTGTTTGTCCATTACATGAAATTCAAATAAAAATCCATTTAAATTACAGGTTGTAATGCAGCAAAAACACCAAGGGGGGCGAATACTTTTACAAGGCACTGTATGCATTTGAAATATACAGAGCATTAAAAGGGGATTAAAATCATCAAAGCTTGATGATGAGTTGATCATTTTAATCATCTGTGTAGTGGTAGGGGAAAAAACTAAAATGTGCACCCCTTTAAGTCCCCAAGACCAGGACTGAGAACCATTCAGTCAGAATGGTGCCATTTTACGTTTATGTAAATTAGCTCCTTCCAATTTTGCTATTTTGTGTTTACTTTGTGCTGATCTTAACTTTTTTTTGTACATAATGTTTCTATCATCATTTCCTATAACCGAAAAGAGCTTCTGGACACCAGATCAGTGATCAGTAACCTTGGATAAAGATTTCTTCTTCAACTAGGTGCAGGACATACTGCTCACCCCGACCCCGGCCCTAATCCAGAGACTCGGAAAAGAAGAAGGTGGTGTAAGAGAGGCCAATGTGACCCTGATGTGCCTCCGTTCTACTGGTGAACGTACCAACACTGCCGAACTATCCTATCAATGGGACTTGAAGAACTGTAATATCCTACGCTTTTCGGAGTCATGGTTGAACAGCTAGGTGGTTTTTCTATGCATCAACAGGGCAGAACGGCAGCGTCGGGTAAGCTCAAGGGGGGGAGGTGTGTGTCCCTTTGTTAACAACGGCTGGGGGGAGATCTCTAATATTAAGGACGTCTCGAGGTTCTGCTCACCTGAGGTAGAGTACCTCATGATAAGCTGTAGACCATACAATTTACCAAGAGAGACTTCATCTATATTTTTCATAGCTGTCTATTTACCACCACAAACTGATGCTGGCACTAAGACCTTACTCAACAAGCTGTATAGGGCCATAAGCTGTGGATGTATACCAAGGCCTACCTTCAAACTTAGTGCCTCTTTGCTTGACATCATGGGAAAATCAAAAGAAATCAGCCAAGACCTCAGAAAATAAACTGTAGACCTCCACAAGTCTGGTTCATCCTTGGGAGCAATTTCCAAATGCCTGAAGATACCATGTTCATCTGTACAAACAATAGTATGCAAGTTTAAACACCATGGGACCAAGCAGCCGTTATACCGCTCAGGAAGGAGACGCGTTCTGTCTCCTAGAGATGAACGTACTTTGGTGCGAAAAGTGCAAATCAATCCCAGAACAACAGCAAAGGACCTTGTGAAGATGCTGGAGGAAACGAGTACAAAAGTATCTATATCCACAGTAAAACAAGTCCTATATCGACGTAACCTGAAAGGCCGCTCAGCAAGGAGAAGCCACTGCTCCAAAACCGCCATAAAAAAAACAGACAACGGCTTGCAACTGCACATGGGGACGATGATCGTACTTTTTGGAGAAATGTCCTCGGGTCTGATGAAACAAAAATATAACTGTTTGGCTATAATGACCATCGTTATCTTTGGAGGAAAAAGGGGGATGCTTGCAAGGCGAAGAACACCATCCCAACCGTGAAGCACAGGGTGGCAGCATCATGTTGTGGGGGTGCTTTGCTGCAGGAGGGACTGGTGCACTTCACAAAATGATGGCATCATGAGGAAAGAAAATTATGTGGATATATTGAAGAAACATCTCAAGACATCAGTCAGGAAGTTAAAAGTCCCGTAAGCATTTCACTCATAGTCTACACCTGTTGTTTACGAAGCATGTGACAAATTAAATTTAAACTTCATTCACCGATGAACAGCGATCATCATTTGCCGACTTCTTTTTTGCCACTATAAAGCACTACTAAGATGATAATATGATACTAAGATAATAACATGATACTAAGATAATAATATGATACTAAGATGATAATATGATACTAAGATAATAATATGATACTAAGATGATAATATGATACTAAGATAATAACATGATACTAAGATAATATAATATAATATTATCCCGGCGCAGTGGTCTAGGGCACTGCATCGCAGTGCTAGCTGCGCCACCAGAGTCTCTGGGTTCGCGCCCAGGCTGGGCTGGGTTCGCGCCCAGGCTCTGTCGCAGCCGGCCGCAACCGGGAGGTCCGTGGGGCGACGCACAATTGGCATAGCGTCATCCGGGTTAGGGAGGGTTTGGCCGGTAGGGATATCCTTGTCTCAGTATGTAAAATGTAATAAAATGTATGCACTCTACTGTAAGTCGCTCTGGATAAGAGCGTCTGCTAAATGACTAAAATGTAAATGTAAATACTAAGATGATACTATGATAATAAGATGATAATATTATACTAAGATGATAATATGATACTAAGATGATAATATTATACTAAGATGATAATATTATACTAAGATAATAATATGATACTAAGATGATAATATTATACTAAGATGATAATATGATACTAAGATGATAATATGATACTATTACACTAAGATGATAACATGATAATAAGATGATACTATTACACTAAGATGATAACATGATAATATGATAATAAGATGATACTATTACACTAAGATGATAACATGATAATAATGAAGTGAATAATAACAGAGAAGACAGTATAATACCTGTCCGTTGGAGCCCCAGTCAGGGTCGAGCGCCCGCACCTGGACCACCCTGGTGCCCACGGGCATCCCCTCCATCACCATGGCAACGTAGGAACTGGTCTCGAACAACGGCTTGTTGTCATTTATGTCCAGAATCTTTTGAGAGAGGACGAAGAGGAGGGTTAAGTAAACTGAATTAAACTCTTTGGAAAGGGTAGAAACCCTACCTCCACATGTTGAATATGTTATTCTACAGTCCTGCTACACACACACACACACACACACACACACACACACACACACACACACACACACACACACACACACACACACACACACACACACACACACACACACACACACACACACACACACACACACACACACACACACACACACACACACATCATTCCTCACCTTTGACAGTAGAGATGGACTCTATGAGGTCTCGTCGTGTCATAGTGGAGACAGACACACACACACACACGTCAATTCCTCACCTTCACCTCCACGTCGACAGTAGAGATGGACTCTATGAGGTCTCGTCGAGTCGTAGCTGAGACTTTAAACCTGTAGATGCTGATCAGTTCATAGTCCAGAGGATTGGTCAGCCGGACCAGACCCGTCTCTCTCTCCACCAGGAACGTACCTCCCTGTAAGAGAAACACAAAGGCAGGATCATTATGATGTCATACAAGCTCATAACAAAATGTATTATAATGCATTATAAACTGTATTAAAATGTATTAGAAACAACAAAACTATGTTTTTAAGTGAGAAGTAGACATGGGTCTGAAGGCCAGAAAAAGAGGGAATACCTCCTCAAGAAAGGAATCTGCGTAGAGTATGAATTAGGATATTTGAGAAGGTTTGAATCCTACGCAACCTGCCTATACATTATTTGCAGGACGATAGACCAACATGGCTACTGTAGTCAAAGCTGTGTGCTGTAAAACCTTGGTAGAGCATGGGTGAAGTAGACATTGTGGTGCTGATGTGAATTTCCTTTCTTTTTTGGCTTTAGATCAATGTCTACTTCTCATTTAAAACTGTTTTTTTGCTGTTTTTTTACACCGTAAGGTACAACATTATTATACAACATAACACAGCAATAAAAGTGAAACGTAAAAGTAATTTAGCCAAAGATAGATCAAATAGGAAAGAGTGAAAGTCTGACAGGAGATCCTCTCAGAGCAGAATCCTGCATAACACAACAGGATAACACCGGAGAGTGCACAACGATTGACAATACAACAGCCCAATAATAAAATAGACGGGTTAGCTGACAATGTCACGAAAACGAAGTGCAGACTTCAACGGGGCAGAATACCGTGTGTGATTCTGGCTAACAGCAATGACCAGAAACTGCCATGTGGTGAATTGTGAGTGTCTCGTTTCAGCCCGATTGATCTTGTTCTTGAGACCATGTCTTGTTTTGAAGATAACGTCTTACACGCTCAAACACATAGAAATGCAACAGGTAGAACAGATTGGTCCTTCAATGGGGATGTTGGCTATAAATGAAAAACATACAGAAAATGATTTATTGTCATAGCAAAAGTCTAAATTGTACGTTTAAAGCTTCACTGAAACAGGAGCAAAAAAGGAATCTGTGTATGATCTTTTTCATAATACAATTCTATTCATTCCACATCTATAACTACTAATACATTTGGCAGCCTTTTTTTTTCGCGGGCGTCCGGGCATTTACTCATTCGTCAGCATGAAGACTGTGTGGCTTGTTGGACATTCGTGGATCCACTGGTCGGAGAAGAAAGCATCACAACATCTCCTTTGACTACAGTCAGATTAGGTGGCTCGGAGAACGAGGAATACAGTGGGGTCAAACTGCTCTATGTTGTTCTGAGCTAGCAGAGGGGCCTTCTGACATCATAGGGCCTTCTGACATCATAGGGCCTTCTGACATTATAGGGCCTTCTGACATCATAGGGCCTTCTGACATCATAGGGCCTTCTGACATCATAGTCACCCACCTCGGTGGGGACAGCCCTGGGTTCGTCAGATGAGAGCTGATTTAGAGGAAGTCATCTGAATGTTCCCCGGGACAACGGTGGTCTACTCTGACATCACACAGTGGGAGGAGTTGGATGCTCCAGAGGGAGGAGGACATAAACAAGCCTATAGAGATGGTCCAGTGGGAGGAGGACATCAACAAGCCCATAGAGATGGTCCAGTGGGAGGAGGACATCAACAAGTCCATAGAGATGGTCCAGTGGGAGGAGGACATCAACAAGCCCATAGAGACGGTCCACTGGGAGGAGGACATCAACAAGCCCATAGAGATGGTCCAGTGGGAGGAGGACATCAACAAGCCCATAGAGACGGTCCAGTGGGAGGAGGACATCAACAAGCCCGTAGAGATGGTCCAGTGGGAGGAGGACATCAACAAGCCCATAGAGATGGTCCAGTGGGAGGAGGACATCAACAAGCCCATAGAGATGGTCCAGTGGGAGGAGGACATCAACAAGCCCATAGAGACGGTCCAGTGGGAGGAGGACATCAACAAGCCCATAGAGATGGTCCAGAGGGAGGAGGACATCAACAAGCCCATAGAGATGTTGCTGTGGGAGGAGGACATCAACAAGCCCATAGAGATGGTCCAGAGGGAGGGGGAGGAGGACATCAACAAGCCCATAGAGATGGTCCAGTGAGAGGAGGACATCAACAAGCCCATAGAGATGGTCCAGAGGGAGGAGGACATCAACAAGCCCATAGAGATGGTCCAGTGGGAGGAGAACATCAACAAGCCCATAGAGATGGTCCAGTGGGAGGAGGACATTAACAAGCCCATAGAGATGGTCCAGTGGGAGGAGAACATCAACAAGCCCATAGAGATGGTCCAGAGGGAGGAGGACATCAACAAGCCCATAGAGATGGTCCAGAGGGAGGAGGACATCAACAAGTCCATAGAGACGGTCCAGAGGGAGGAGGACATCAACAAGCCCATAGAGATGGTCCAGAGGGAGGACATCAACAAGCCCATAGAGATGGTCCAGTGGGAGGAGGACATCAACAAGCCCATAGAGATGGTCCAGAGGGAGGAGGACATCAACAAGCCTATAGAGACGGTCCAGTGGGAGGAGGACATCAACAAGCCCATAGAGATGGTCCAGTGGGAGGAGGACATCAACAAGCCCATAGAGATGGTCCAGAGGGAGGAGGACATCAACAAGCCCATAGAGATGGTCCAGAGGGAGGAGGACATCAACAAGCCCATAGAGACGGTCCAGTGGGAGGAGGACATCAACAAGCCCATAGAGATGGTCCAGAGGGAGGAGGACATCAACAAGTCCATAGAGATGGTCCAGTGGGAGGAGGACATCAACAAGCCCATAGAGATGGTCCAGAGGGAGCAGGACATCAACAAGCCCATAGAGATGGTCCAGTGGGAGGAGGACATCAACAAGCCCATAGAGATGGTCCAGTGAGAGGAGGACATCAACAAGTCCATAGAGATGGTCCAGTGGGAGGAGGACATCAACAAGCCCATAGAGACGGTCCAGAGGGAGGAGGACATCAACAAGCCCATAGAGACGGTCCAGAGGGAGGAGGACGTCAACAAGCCCATAGAGATGGTCCAGTGAGAGGAGGACATCAACAAGTCCATAGAGATGGTCCAGTGGGAGGAGGACATCAACAAGCCCATAGAGACGGTCCAGAGGGAGGAGGACATCAACAAGCCCATAGAGATGGTCCAGTGGGAGGAGGACATCAACAAGTCCATAGAGATGGTCCAGTGGGAGGAGGACATCAACAAGCCCATAGAGATGGTCCAGTGGGAGGAGGACATCAACAAGCCCATAGAGATGGTCCAGTGGGAGGAGGACATCAACAAGCCCATAGAGACGGTCCAGAGGGAGGAGGACATCAACAAGCCCATAGAGATGGTCCAGAGGGAGGAGGACATCAACAAGCCCATAGAGATGGTCCAGTGGGAGGAGGACATCAACAAGCCCATAGAGATGGTCCAGAGGGAGGAGGACATCAACAAGCCCATAGAGATGGTCCAGAGGGAGGAGGACATCAACAAGCCCATAGAGACGGTCCAGTGGGAGGAGGACATCACAAGCCCATAGAGATGGTCCAGAGGGAGGAGGACATCAACAAGTCCATAGAGATGGTCCAGTGGGAGGAGGACATCAACAAGCCCATAGAGATGGTCCAGAGGGAGCAGGACATCAACAAGCCCATAGAGATGGTCCAGTGGGAGGAGGACATCAACAAGCCCATAGAGATGGTCCAGTGAGAGGAGGACATCAACAAGTCCATAGAGATGGTCCAGTGGGAGGAGGACATCAACAAGCCCATAGAGACGGTCCAGAGGGAGGAGGACATCAACAAGCCCATAGAGACGGTCCAGAGGGAGGAGGACGTCAACAAGCCCATAGAGATGGTCCAGTGGGAGGAGGACATCAACAAGGCCATAGAGATGGTCCAGTGGGAGGAGGACATCAACAAGCCCATAGAGATGGTGCAGAGGGAGGAGGACATCAACAAGCCCATAGAGATGGTCCAGTGGGAGGAGGACATCAACAAGTCCATAGAGATGGTCCAGTGGGAGGAGGACATCAACAAGCCCATAGAGATGGTCCAGTGGGAGGAGGACATCAACAAGCCCATAGAGATGGTCCAGTGGGAGGAGGACATCAACAAGCCCATAGAGATGGTCCAGTGGGAGGAGGACATCAACAAGCCCATAGAGATGGTCCAGTCGGAGGAGGACATCAACAAGCCCATAGAGATGGTCCAGTGGGAGGAGGACATCAACAAGCCCATAGAGATGGTCCAGTGGGAGGAGGACATCAACAAGCCCATAGAGATGGTCCAGAGGGAGGAGGACATCAACAAGCCCATAGAGATGGTCCAGTGGGAGGAGGACATCACAAGCCCATAGAGATGGTCCAGTGGGAGGAGGACATCAACAAGCCATAGAGATGGTCAGTAGAGGAGGACATCAACAAGCCCATAGAGATGGTCCAGTGGGAGGAGGACATCAACAAGCCCATAGAGACGGTCCAGAGGGAGGAGGACATCAACAAGCCATAGAGATGGTCCAGTGGGAGGAGGACATCAACAAGCCCATAGAGATGGTCCAGTGGGAGGAGGACATCAACAAGCCCATTGAGATGGTCCAGTGGAGGAGGACATCAACAAGCCCATAGAGATGGTCCAGAGGGAGGAGGACATCAACAAGCCCATAGAGATGGTCCAGTGGGAGGAGGACATCAACAAGGCCCATAGAGATGGTCCAGTGGGAGGAGGACATCAACAAGCCCATTGAGATGGTCCAGTGGGAGGAGGACATCAACAAGCCCATAGAGATGGTCCAGTGGGAGGAGGACATCAACAAGCCCATAGAGATGGTCCACTGGGAGGAGGACATCAACAAGCCCATAGAGATGGTCCAGTGGGAGGAGGACATCAACAAGCCCATTGAGATGGTCAGTGGAGGAGGACATCAACAAGCCCATAGAGATGGTCCAGTGGGAGGAGGACATCAACAAGCCTATAGAGATGGTCCAGTGGGAGGAGGACATCAACAAGCCCATAGAGATGGTCCAGTGGGAGGAGGACATCAACAAGCCCATAGAGATGGTCCAGTGGAGGAGGACATCAACAAGCCTATAGAGATGGTCCAGTGGGAGGAGGACATCAACAAGCCCATAGAGATGGTCCAGTGGAGGAGGACATCAACAAGCCCATAGAGATGGTCCAGTGAGAGGAGGACATCAACAAGCCCATAGAGACGGTCTCAGAGGGAGCAGGACATCAACAAGCCCATAGAGATGGTCCAGTGGGAGGAGGACATCAACAAGCCCATAGAGATGGTCCAGTGGGAGGAGGACATCAACAAGCCCATAGAGATGGTCCAGTGGGAGGAGGACATCAACAAGCCCATTGAGATGGTCCAGTGGGAGGAGGACATCAACAAGCCCATAGAGATGGTCCAGTGGGAATGAGGACATCAACAAGCCCATAGAGACGGTCCAGAGGGAGGAGGACATCAACAAGCCCATAGAGATGGTCCAGAGGGAGGAGAACATCAACAAGCCCATAGAGACGGTCCAGAGGAGGAGGACATCAACACCCATAGAGATGGTCCAGTGGGAGGAGGACATCAACAAGCCCATAGAGATGGTCCAGTGGGAGGAGGCATCAACAAGCCCATAGAGATGGTCAGAGGGAGGACATCAACAAGCCCATAGAGATGTCCAGTGGGAGGAGGACATCAACAAGCCCATAGAGACGGTCCAGAGGAGGAGGACATCAACAAGCCCATAGAGATGGTCAGAGGGAGGAGGACATCAACAAGCCCATAGAGATGGTCCAGTGGGAGGGTCCAGATGGGAGGAGGACATCAACAAGCCCATAGAGATGGTCCAGTGGGAGGAGGACATCAACAAGCCCATAGAGATGGTCCATATGAGTCCAGAGGGAGGAGGACATCAACAAGCCCATAGAGACGGTCCAGTGGGAGGAGGACATCAACAAGCCCATAGAGATGGTCAGTGGGAGGAGGACATCAACAAGCCCATAGAGATGGTCCAGTGGGAGGAGGACATCAACAAGCCCATAGAGACGGTCCAGAGGGAGGAGGACATCAACAAGCCCATAGAGATGGTCCAGAGGGAGGAGGACATCAACAAGCCCATAGAGACGGTCCAGAGGGAGGAGGACATCAACAAGCCCATAGAGATGGTCCAGAGGGAGGAGGACATCAACAAGCCCATAGAGATGGTCCAGAGGGAGGAGGACATCAACAAGCCCATAGAGATGGTCCAGTGGGAGGAGGACATCAACAAGCCCATAGAGATGGTCCAGTGGGAGGAGGACATCAACAAGCCCATAGAGATGGTCCAGAGGGAGGAGGACATCAACAAGCCCATAGAGATGGTCCAGAGGGAGGAGGACATCAACAAGCCCATAGAGATGGTCCAGAGGGAGGAGGACATCAACAAGCCCATATAGATGGTCCAGAGGGAGGAGGACATCAACAAGCCGATAGAGATGGTCCCAGTGGGAGGAGGACATCAACAAGCCCATAGAGATGGTCCAGTGGGAGGAGGACATCAACAAGCCATAGAGACGGTCCAGTGGGAGGAGGACATCAACAAGCCCATAGAGATGGTCCAGTGGGAGGAGGACATCAACAAGCCCATAGAGATGGTCCAGTGGGAGGAGGACATGAACAAGCCCATAGAGATGGTCCAGTGGGGGGAGGACGTCAACAAACCCATAGAGATGGTCCAGTGGGGGGAGGACATCAACAAGTCCATAGAGATGGTCCAGTGGGAGGAGGACATCAACAAGCCCATAGAGATGGTCCAGTGGGAGGAGGACATCAACAAGCCCATAGAGATGGTCCAGTGGGAGGAGGACATCAACAAGCCCATAGAGATGGTCCAGAGGGAGGAGGACATCAACAAGCCCATAGAGATGGTCCAGAGGGAGGAGGACATCAACAAGCCCATAGAGATGGTCCAGTGGGAGGAGGACATCAACAAGCCCATAGAGATGGTCCACTGGGAGGAGGACATCAACAAGCCCATAGAGATGGTCCAGAGGGAGGAGGACATCAACAAGCCCATAGAGATGGTCCAGTGGGAGGAGGACATCAACAAGCCCATAGAGACGGTCCAGTGGGAGGAGGACATCAACAAGCCCATAGAGATGGTCCAGTGGGAGGAGGACATCAACAAGCCCATAGAGATGGTCCAGTGGGAGGAGGACATCAACAAGCCCATAGAGACGGTCCAGTGGGAGGAGGACATCAACAGGCCCATAGAGACGGTCCAGAGGGAGGACATCAACAAGTCCATAGAGATGGTCCAGAAGGAGGACATCAACAAGCCCATAGAGATGGTCCAGTGGGAGGAGGACATCAACAAGCCCATAGAGATGGTCCAGTGGGAGGAGGACATCAACAAGCCCATAGAGATGGTCCAGTGGGAGGAGGACATCAACAAGTCCATAGAGATGGTCCAGTGGGAGGAGGACATCAACAAGCCCATAGAGATGGTCCAGAGGGAGGAGGACATCAACAAGCCCATAGAGATGGTCCAGAGGGAGGAGGACATCAACAAGCCCATAGAGATGGTCTAGTGGGAGGAGGACATCAACAAGCCCATAGAGATGTCCAGTGGGAGGAGGACATCAACAAGCCCATAGAGATGATCCACTGGGAAGAGGACATCAACAAGTCCATAGAGATGGTCCAGAGGGAGGAGGACATCAACAAGCCCATAGAGATGGTCCACTGGGAAGAGGACATCAACAAGCCCATAGAGATGGTCCAGAGGGAGGAGGACATCAACAAGCCCATAGAGATGGTCCAGTGGGAGGAGGACATCAACAAGTCCATAGAGATGGTCCAGAGGGAGGAGGACATCAACAAGCCCATAGAGATGGTCCAGAGGGAGGAGGACATCAACAAGCCAATAGAGATGGTCCAGTGGGAGGAGGACATCAACAAGCCCATAGAGATGGCCCAGTGAGAGGAGGACATGAACAAGCCCATAGAGATGGTCCAGTGGGAGGAGGACATCAACAAGCCCATAGAGATGGTCCAGAGGGAGGAGGACATGAACAAGCCCATAGAGATGGTCCAGAGGGAGGAGGACATCAACAAGCCCATAGAGATGGTCCAGTGGGAGGAGGACATCAACAAGCCCATAGAGATGGTCCAGAGGGAGGAGGACATCAACAAGCCCATAGAGATGGTCCAGTGGGAGGAGGACATCAACAAGCCCATAGAGATGGTCCAGAGGGAGGAGGACATCAACAAGCCCATAGAGATGGTCTAGAGGGAGGAGGACATCAACAAGCCCATAGAGATGGTCCAGTGGGAGGAGGACATCAACAAGCCCATAGAGATGGTCCAGAGGGAGGAGGACATCAACAAGCCCATAGAGATGGTCCAGAGGGAGGACGACATCAACAAGCCCATAGAGATGGTCCAGAGGGAGGAGGACATCAACAAGCCCATAGAGATGGTCCAGAGGGAGGAGGACATCAACAAGCCCATAGAGATGGTCCAGTGGGAGGAGGACATCAACAAGCCCATAGAGATGGTCCAGTGGGAGGAGGACATCAACAAGTCCATAGAGATGGTCCAGTGGGAGGAGGACATCAACAAGCCCATAGAGATGGTCCAGTGGGAGGAGGACATCAACAAGCCCATAGAGATGGTCCAGAGGGAGGAGGACATCAACAAGCCCATAGAGATGGTCCAGTGGGAGGAGGACATCAACAAGCCTATAGAGATGGTCCAGTGGGAGGAGAACATCAACAAGCCCTTAGAGATGGTCCAGTGGGAGGAGGACATCAACAAGCCCATAGAGATGGTCCAGTGGGAGGAGGACATCAACAAGCCCATAGAGATGGTCCAGAGGAAGGAGGACATCAACAAGCCCATAGAGATGGTCCAGAGGGAGGACATCAACAAGCCCATAGAGATGGTCCAGTGGGAGGAGGACATCAACAAGCCCATAGAGATGGTCCAGAGGGAGGAGGACATCAACAAGCCCATAGAGATGGTCCAGAGGGAGGAGGACATCAACAAGCCCATAGAGATGGTCCAGTGGGAGGAGGACATCAACAAGCCCATAGAGATGGTCCAGTGGGAGGACATCAACAAGCCCATAGAGATGGTCCAGTGGGAGGAGGACATCAACAAGCCCATAGAGACGGTCCAGTGGGAGGAGGACATCAACAAGCCCATAGAGATGGTCCAGTGAGAGGAGGACATCAACAAGCCCATAGAGATGGTCCAGTGGGAGGAGGACATCAACAAGCCCATAGAGATGGCCCAGTGAGAGGAGGACATGAACAAGCCCATAGAGATGGTCCAGTGGGAGGAGGACATCAACAAGCCCATAGAGATGGTCCAGAGGGAGGAGGACATGAACAAGCCCATAGAGATGGTCCAGAGGGAGGAGGACATCAACAAGCCCATAGAGATGGTCCAGTGGGAGGAGGACATCAACAAACCCATAGAGATGGTCCAGAGGGAGGAGGACATCAACAAGCCCATAGAGATGGTCCAGTGGGAGGAGGACATCAACAAGCCCATAGAGATGGTCCAGAGGGAGGAGGACATCAACAAGCCCATAGAGATGGTCTAGAGGAGGAGGACATCAACAAGCCCATAGAGATGGTCCAGTGGGAGGAGGACATCAACAAGCCCATAGAGATGGTCCAGAGGGAGGAGGACATCAACAAGCCCATAGAGATGGTCCAGAGGGAGGACGACATCAACAAGCCCATAGAGATGGTCCAGAGGGAGGAGGACATCAACAAGCCCATAGAGATGGTCCAGAGGGAGGAGGACATCAACAAGCCCATAGAGATGGTCCAGTGGGAGGAGGACATCAACAAGCCCATAGAGATGGTCCAGTGGGAGGAGGACATCAACAAGTCCATAGAGATGGTCCAGTGGGAGGAGGACATCAACAAGCCCATAGAGATGGTCCAGTGGGAGGAGGACATCAACAAGCCCATAGAGATGGTCCAGAGGGAGGAGGACATCAACAAGCCCATAGAGATGGTCCAGTGGGAGGAGGACATCAACAAGCCTATAGAGATGGTCCAGTGGGAGGAGAACATCAACAAGCCCATAGAGATGGTCCAGTGGGAGGAGGACATCAACAAGCCCATAGAGATGGTCCAGTGGGAGGAGGACATCAACAAGCCCATAGAGATGGTCCAGAGGGAGGAGGACATCAACAAGCCCATAGAGATGGTCCAGAGGGAGGACATCAACAAGCCCATAGAGATGGTCCAGTGGGAGGAGGACATCAACAAGCCCATAGAGATGGTCCAGAGGGAGGAGGACATCAACAAGCCCATAGAGATGGTCCAGAGGGAGGAGGACATCAACAAGCCCATAGAGATGGTCCAGTGGGAGGAGGACATCAACAAGCCCATAGAGATGGTCCAGTGGGAGGAGGACATCAACAAGCCCATAGAGATGGTCCAGAGGGAGGAGGACATCAACAAGCCCATAGAGACGGTCCAGTGGGAGGAGGACATCAACAAGCCCATAGAGATGGTCCAGTGGGAGGAGGACATCAACAAGCCCGTAGAGATGGTCCAGTGGGAGGAGGACATCAACAAGTCCATAGAGATGGTCCAGAGGGAGCAGGACATCAACAAGTCCATAGAGATGGTCCATCCAGCACAGCCAGAAGAGGACTGGCCACCCCTCATAGCCTGGTTCCTCTCTAGGTTTCTTCCTAGGTTCTGGCCTTTCTAGGGAGTTTTTCCTAACCACCGTGCTTCTACACCTGCATTGCTTGCTGTTTGGGGTTTTAGGCTGAGTTTCTGTACAGCACTTTGAGATATCAGCTGATATAAGAAGGACTTTATAAATACATTTGATTTGATTTGAGGACATCAATTAAGTTTTTGTCCTGAAATACAAAGTGTTTTGTTTGGGGCAAATCAAATACAACACATTACTGAGTACCACTCTCCATATTTTCAAGCATAGTGGTGGCTGCATCATGTTATGGGTATGCTTGTAATCGTTAAGGACTGGGAGTTTTTCAGGATAAAAACAAATGGAAGAACAGGCAAAATCCTAAAAGAAACCTGCTTCACTCTGCATTCCACCAGACACTGGGAGATGAATTCACCTTTCAGCAGGACAAAACCTAAAACATGAGGCCAAATCTATACTGGAGTTGCTTACCAAGAAGACAGTGAATGTTCCTGAGTGGCCGAGTTACAGTTTTGACATGAAAAATCTATGGCAATCCTGAAAATGGTGGTTTAACAATGATCAACAACCAATCTGACAGAGCTTGGATAATTTATGGAAAAAAATTCCAGCAAATGTTGCACAATCCAGGTGTGGAAAGCTCTTAGAGACTTACCCAGAAAGACTCGGAGCTGTCATCACTGCCAAACGTGCTTCTACATAGTATTGACTCAGGGGTGTGAATACTTATGTAAATGAGATATTTCTGTACATCATAAACATTTCTAAAAGCACGTTTTAATTTGGTCATTATAGAGGTATTATTTATTATTGTGAGTAAATGGGTGAGAAAAAAACATTTATTTAATCCATTTTGAATTCAGGTTGTAATACAACAACATGTGAAATAATTCAAGGGGTATGAATACTTTCTGAAGGCTCTGTACCTTTCATTGCCTGTTTGTTATCTAAATAACATTCAGCTGACTGGTGTTAGCTAGCTACAGGGGATAACGTTAGCTGCTGGACTTTGTACAAGAAAGCTAACGTTAGCTACGTAAAGTCAGCTAGTTACAGCGCCTTCGGAAAGTATTCAGACCCCTTGACTTTTTCCACTTTTTGTTACGTTACAGCCTTATTCTAAAATTGATTAAATAAAAAAAATCCTCAGCAATCTACACACAATATTCCATAACGACGAAGCGAAAACAGGTTTTTAGACATCTTTGCAATGAGACTCAATATTGAGCTCACGTGCATCCTGTTTTCATTGACCATTCTTGAGATGTTTCTACAACTGGATTGGAGTCCTGTCAATAAAAGGTCCCACAGTTGACAGTGCATGTCAGAGCAAAAACCAAGCCATGAAGTTGAAGGAATTGTCCGTAGAGCTCCAAGACAGGATTCTGTCGAGGCACAGATCTGGGGAAGGGCACCAAAACATCTGCAGCAGTGAAGGTCCCCAAGAACACAGTGGCCTCCATCATTCTTAAATGGAAGAAGTTTGGAACCACCAAGACTCTTCCCAGAGCTGGCCGCCCAGCCAAACTGAGCAATAGGGGGAGAAGGGCCTTGGTCAGGGAGGTGACCAAGAACCTGATGGTCACTCTGACAGAGCTCTAGAGTTCCTTTGTGGAGATGGAAGAAACTTCCAGAAGGACAACCATCTCTGTAGCACTCCACTAATCAGGCCTTTATGGTAGAGTGGCCAGAAGGAAGCCACTCCTCAGTAAAAGGCACATGACAGCCCGCTTGGAGTTTGCCAAAAGGCACCTAAAGACTTTCAGACCATGAGAAACAAGATTCTCTGGTCTGTTGAAACCAAGATTGAACAGTTTGGTCTGAATGCCAAGCGTCACGTCTGGAGGAAACCTGGCACCATCCCTACGATGAAGCATGGTGGTGGCAGCATTTTCAGTGGCAGGGACTGGGAGACTAGTCAGGATTGAGAGAAAGATGACCAGAGCAAAGTACAGAGAGATCCTTGATGAAAACCTGCTCCAGAGCACTCAGGACCCAAGACTGGGGCGAAGGTTCACCTTCCAACAGGACAACGAACCTAAGCACACAGCCAAGAAAATGCAGGAGTAGCTTCGGGACAAGTCTCTGAATGTCCTTGAGTGGCTCAGCCAGAGACCGGACTTGAACCCGATCTAACATCTCCAGGGAGACCTGAAAATAGCTGTGCAGCGACGCTCCCCATCCAACCTGACAGAGCTTGAGAGGATCTGCAGAGAAGAATGGGAGAAACTCCCCAAATACAGGCGTGCCAAGCATGTAGTGTCATACCCAAGAAGACAAGGCGGTACTTACTGCCAAAGGAGCTTCAACAAAGTACTGAGTAAAGAGTCTGAATATTTATGTAAATGTAAATGTAAGATTTCATTTTTTTTTTTTTTTTACAATTTTGCAAAAGAAAATACAAACCTATTTTTGCTTTGTCATTATGGGGTATTGTGTGTAGATTGATGAAGGTAAAAAAACAATGTAATACATTTTACAATAAGACTGTATTGTATCAAAATGTGGAAAAAGTCAAGGGGTCTGAATACTTTACGAATGCACTGTATAACATATATTATAAATAATATTGAAAATCTGAGCTGTTCTTTCCTGGTTGCTGTCGGGAGTCTCTCCCCCCACAGCGGTGTAAGCCCCAGTCTGTCCTGGGGCCAGGTATATGTTTCCCAGGACCGTGCCCACTGGCGTGTCCTCTGGTATGGTGAAGGAGTACTGAGGCTGGGTGAAGGAGGGGACCAGGGCGTCCGGGGGGAGGACATGGATGAAGGCTGAGACCAGAGAATGTTTGGCCGGGGAGCCACGGTCTGTAGCCTTGACAAAGAAGGATAGGATGGTTCCCTGGAGATGGAGAAGAGATCCTTTAGTCACCATCCAGCCACTGTCCGGCTCCACCTGGTGGAGAAAAGAAGAACAGTTGTCAAACAAGTTGTGTGCTTCTCAAAGACCCGACCCCCCCCCCCCCCCCCCCCCACCCCTCACACAGCCCCCCACCTCAACCCACCTCCAGTACGTCAACCAGGGGCAGGCGGGCCTCGCTGTACAGGGAATAGATGACCCGTCCATTGGGGCCAGCGTCAAGGTCTGAGGCCTGGATCTGGGTAACCAAGGATCCTTTAGCCACATTGGACCTGATGCTCATACGATACTCCACCGCCCTGAACCGAGGGGCGTTGTCATTCTCATCAGTCAACACCACACGGACTGTACAGAACGCTGCACGACCTGGAAACACAGTAGTGACGGTGTAGTAGACAGGATAGTAACAGTGTTATAGACAGGATAGTAACAGTGTAGTAGACAGGATAGTAACAGTGTTATAGACATGATAGTAACAGTGTTATAGACATGATAGTAACAGTGTAGTAGACAGGATAGTAACAGTGTTATAGACAGGATAGTAACAGTGTTATAGACATGATAGTAACAGTGTTATAGACATGATAGTAACAGTGTTATATACATGATAGTAACAGTGTTATAGACAGGATAGTTACAGTGTTATAGACATGATAGTAACAGTGTTGTAGACATGATAGTAACAGTGTTATGTTATAGACAGGATAGTAACAGTGTTATAGACAGGATAGTAACAGTGTTATAGACATGATAGTAACAGTGTTATAGACAGGATAGTACCAGTGTTATAGACAGTATAGTAACAGTGTTATAGACAGGATAGTAACAGTGTAGTAGACATGATAGTACCAGTGTTATATACAGGATAGTAACAGTGTTATAGACAGGATAGTAACAGTGTTATAGACATGATAGTAACAGTGTAGTAGACAGGATAGTAACAGTGTTATAGACAGGATAGTAACAGTGTTATAGACATGATAGTAACAGTGTTATAGACATGATAGTAACAGTGTTATAGACAGGATAGTAACAGTGTTATAGACAGGATAGTAACAGTGTTGTGTTATAGACATGATAGTAACAGTGTTATAGACAGGATAGTAACAGTGTAGTAGACAGGATAGTAACAGTGTTATAGACAGGATAGTAACAGTGTTATAGACATGATAGTAACAGTGTTATAGACATGATAGTAACAGTGTTATATACATGATAGTAGTGTTATAGACAGGATAGTAACAGTGTTGTGTTATAGACATGATAGTAACAGTGTTATAGACAGGATAGTACCAGTGTTATAGACAGGATAGTAACAGTGTTGTGTTATAGACATGATAGTAACAGTGTTATAGACAGGATAGTAACAGTGTTATAGACAGGATAGTAACAGTGTTATAGACAGGATAGTACCAGTGTTATAGACAGGATAGTACCAGTGTTGTGTTATAGACATGATAGTAACAGTGTTATAGACATGATAGTAACAGTGTTATAGACAGGATAGTACCAGTGTTATAGACAGTATAGTAACAGTGTTATATACAGGATAGTAACAGTGTAGTAGACATGATAGTACCAGTGTTATATACAGGATAGTAACAGTGTTATAGACAGGATAGTAACAGTGTTATAGACATGATAGTAACAGTGTAGTAGACATGATAGTACCAGTGTTATATACAGGATAGTAACAGTGTTATAGACAGGATAGTACCAGTGTTATAGACAGGATAGTAACAGTGTTATAGACATGATAGTAACAGTGTTATAGACATGATAGTACCAGTGTTATAGACATGATAGTAACAGTGTTATATACATGATAGTAACAGTGTTATAGACATGATAGTAACAGTGTTATATACATGATAGTAACAGTGTTATAGACATGATAGTAACAGTGTTATATACATGATAGTAACAGTGTTATAGACAGGATAGTAACAGTGTTATAGACATGATAGTACCAGTGTTATAGACATGATAGTAACAGTGTTATATACATGATAGTAACAGTGTTATAGACATGATAGTAACAGTGTTATAGACAGGATAGTAACAGTGTTATAGACATGATAGTAACAGTGTTATGTTATAGACATGATAGTAACAGTGTTATAGACATGATAGTAACAGTGTTGTGTTATAGACAGTATAGTAACAGTGTTATAGACAGGATAGTAACAGTGTTATAGACATGATAGTAACAGTGTTGTGTTATAGACAGTATAGTAACAGTGTTATAGACAGGATAGTAACAGTGTTATAGACAGGATAGTAACAGTGTTATAGACATGATAGTAACAGTGTAATAGACAGGATAGTAACAGTGTTATAGACATGATAGTAACAGTGTTATAGACATGATAGTAACAGTGTTATAGACATGATAGTAACAGTGTTATAGACATGATAGTAACAGTGTTATAGACAGGATAGTAACAGTGTTGTAGACATGATAGTAACAGTGTTATAGACAGGATAGTACCAGTGTTATAGACATGAGAGTAACAGTGTAATAGACAGGATAGTAACAGTGTTATAGACAGGATAGTAACAGTGTTATAGACATGATAGTAACAGTGTTATAGACAGGATAGTACCAGTGTTATAGACAGGATAGTAACAGTGTTATAGACATGATAGTAACAGTGTTATAGACAGGATAGTAACAGTGTAATAGACAGGATAGTAACAGTGTAGTAGACAGGATAGTAACAGTGTTGTGTTATAGACATGATAGTAACAGTGTTATAGACAGGATAGTAACAGTGTTATAGACATGATAGTAACAGTGTTATAGACATGATAGTAGTGTTATAGACATGATAGTAACAGTGTTATAGACAGGATAGTAACAGTGTTATAGACAGGATAGTAACAGTGTTATAGACATGATAGTAACAGTGTTATAGACAGGATAGTAACAGTGTTATAGACATGATAGTAACAGTGTTATAGACAGGATAGTAACAGTGTTATAGACAGGATAGTAACAGTGTTATAGACAGGATAGTAACAGTGTTATAGACATGATAGTAACAGTGTTATATACAGGATAGTAACAGTGTAATAGACAGGATAGTAACAGTGTTATAGACATGATAGTAACATTGTTATAGACATGATAGTAACAGTGTAGTAGACATGATAGTAACATTGTTATAGACAGGATAGTAAGTGTTATAGACAGGATAGTAACAGTGTTATAGACATGATAGTAACAGTGTAGTAGACAGGATAGTAACAGTGTTATAGACAGGATAGTACCAGTGTTATAGACATGATAGTACCAGTGTTATAGACATGATAGTACCAGTGTTATAGACATGATAGTAACAGTGTTATAGACACGATAGTAACAGTGTTGTGTTATAGACATGATAGTAACAGTGTTATAGACATGATAGTAACAGTGTTATAGACATGATAGTAACAGTGTAGTAGACAGGATAGTAACAGTGTTATAGACAGGATAGTAACAGTGTTATAGACATGATAGTAACAGTGTTATAGACAGGATAGTAACAGTGTAGTAGACATGATAGTAACAGTGTAGTAGACAGGATAGTAACAGTGTTATAGACATGATAGTAACAGTGTTATAGACATGATAGTAACAGTGTAGTAGACATGATAGTAACAGTGTAGTAGACAGGATAGTAACAGTGTTATAGACATGATAGTAACAGTGTTATAGACATGATAGTAACAGTGTTATAGACATGATAGTAACAGTGTTATAGACAGGATAGTAACAGTGTTATAGACAGGATAGTAACAGTGTTATAGACATGATAGTAACAGTGTTATAGACATGATAGTAACAGTGTAGTAGACATGATAGTAACAGTGTTATAGACAGGATAGTAACAGTGTTATAGACAGGATAGTAACAGTGTTATAGACAGGATAGTAACAGTGTTATAGACAGGATAGTAACAGTGTTATAGACAGGATAGTAACAGTGTTATAGACAGGATAGTAACAGTGTTATAGACAGGATAGTAACAGTGTTATAGACAGGATAGTAACAGTGTTATAGACATGATAGTAACAGTGTTATAGACAGGATAGTAACAGTGTAGTAGACAGGATAGTAACAGTGTTATAGACAGGATAGTAACAGTGTTATAGACATGATAGTAACAGTGTAGTAGACATGATAGTAACAGTGTTATAGACATGATAGTAACAGTGTAGTAGACATGATAGTAACAGTGTTATAGACAGGATAGTAACAGTGTTATAGACAGGATAGTAACAGTGTTATAGACAGGATAGTAACAGTGTTATAGACATGATAGTAACAGTGTTATAGACATGATAGTAACAGTGTTATAGACAGGATAGTAACAGTGTAGTAGACAGGATAGTAACAGTGTTATAGACAGGATAGTAACAGTGTTATAGACATGATAGTAACAGTGTAGTAGACAGGATAGTAACAGTGTTATAGACATGATAGTAACAGTGTAGTAGACATGATAGTACCAGTGTTATATACATGATAGTAACAGTGTTATAGACAGGTTAGTAACAGTGTTATAGACATGATAGTAACAGTGTTATAGACATGATAGTAACAGTGTTATAGACAGGATAGTAACAGTGTAATAGACAGGATAGTAACAGTGTTATAGACATGATAGTAACAGTGTTATAGACATGATAGTAACAGTGTTATAGACAGGATAGTAACAGTGTTATAGACATGATAGTAACAGTGTTATAGACAGGATAGTAACAGTGTTATAGACATGATAGTAACAGTGTTATAGACATGATAGTAACAGTGTTATAGACATGATAGTAACAGTGTTATAGACAGGATAGTAACAGTGTTTTAGACATGATAGTAACAGTGTTATAGACAGGATAGTAACAGTGTTATAGACAGGATAGTAACAGTGTTATAGACAGGATAGTAACAGTGTTATAGACAGGATAGTAACAGTGTTATAGACAGGATAGTAACAGTGTAGTAGACAGGATAGTAACAGTGTTGTGTTATAGACATGATAGTAACAGTGTTATAGACAGGATAGTAACAGTGTTATAGACAGGATAGTAACAGTGTAGTAGACAGGATAGTAACAGTGTTGTGTTATAGACATGATAGTAACAGTGTAGTAGACATGATAGTAACAGTGTTATAGACATGATAGTAACAGTGTTATAGACAGGATAGTAACAGTGTTATAGACAGGATAGTAACAGTGTTATATACATGATAGTAACAGTGTTATAGACAGGATAGTAACAGTGTTATAGACATGATAGTAACAGTGTTATAGACAGGATAGTAACAGTGTTATAGACAGGATAGTAACAGTGTAGTAGACATGATAGTAACAGTGTAGTAGACATGATAGTAACAGTGTTATAGACATGATAGTAACAGTGTTATAGACAGGATAGTAACAGTGTAGTAGACAGGATAGTAACAGTGTAGTAGACATGATAGTAACAGTGTAGTAGACAGGATAGTAACAGTGTTATAGACAGGATAGTAACAGTGTTATAGACATGATAGTAACAGTGTTATAGACATGATAGTAACAGTGTTATAGACATGATAGTAACAGTGTTATAGACATGATAGTAACAGTGTTATAGACAGGATAGTAACAGTGTTTTAGACATGATAGTAACAGTGTTATAGACAAGATAGTAACAGTGTTATAGACAGGATAGTAACAGTGTTATAGACAGGATAGTAACAGTGTTATAGACAGGATAGTAACAGTGTTATAGACAGGATAGTAACAGTGTAGTAGACATGATAGTAACAGTGTTGTGTTATAGACATGATAGTAACAGTGTTATAGACAGGATAGTAACAGTGTTATAGACATGATAGTAACAGTGTAGTAGACATGATAGTAACAGTGTTGTGTTATATACATGATAGTACCAGTGTTATAGACATGATAGTAACAGTGTTATAGACAGGATAGTAACAGTGTTATAGACAGGATAGTAACAGTGTTATAGACATGATAGTAGTGTTATAGACATGATAGTAACAGTGTTATAGACAGGATAGTAACAGTGTTATAGACAGGATAGTAACAGTGTTGTAGACATGATAGTAACAGTGTTATAGACATGATAGTAACAGTGTTATAGACAGGATAGTAACAGCGTTATAGACAGGATAGTAACAGTGTTATATACATGATAGTAACAGTGTTATAGACAGGATAGTAACAGTGTTATAGACATGATAGTAACAGTGTTATAGACAGGATAGTAACAGTGTTATAGACAGGATAGTAACAGTGTAGTAGACATGATAGTAACAGTGTAGTAGACATGATAGTAACAGTGTTATAGACATGATAGTAACAGTGTAATAGACAGGATAGTAACAGTGTAGTAGACAGGATAGTAACAGTGTAGTAGACATGATAGTAACAGTGTAGTAGACATGATAGTAACAGTGTTATAGACAGGATAGTAACAGTGTAGTAGACAGGATAGTAACAGTGTAGTAGACATGATAGTAACAGTGTAGTAGACAGGATAGTAACAGTGTTATAGACAGGATAGTAACAGTGTTATAGACATGATAGTAACAGTGTTATAGACATGAGAGTAACAGTGTAATAGACAGGATAGTAACAGTGTAGTAGACAGGATAGTAACAGTGTTATAGACAGGATAGTAACAGTGTTATAGACAGGATAGTAACAGTGTTATAGACAGGATAGTAACAGTGTAATAGACAGGATAGTAACAGTGTAGTAGACAGGATAGTAACAGTGTTATAGACAGGATAGTAACAGTGTTATAGACAGGATAGTAACAGTGTAGTGTTATAGACATGATAGTAACAGTGTTGTGTTATAGACATGATAGTAACAGTGTTATAGACAGGATAGTAACAGTGTTATAGACAGGATAGTAACAGTGTTATAGACATGATAGTAACAGTGTTATAGACATGATAGTAACAGTGTTATAGACATGATAGTAACAGTGTTATAGACAGGATAGTAACAGTGTTATAGACATGATAGTAACAGTGTTACAGACAGGATAGTACCAGTGTTATAGACAGGATAGTAACAGTGTTATAGACATGATAGTAACAGTGTTATAGACAGGATAGTAACAGTGTTATAGACAGGATAGTAACAGTGTTATAGACATGATAGTAAAGGTGTTATAGACAGGATAGTAACAGTGTTATAGACAGGATAGTAACAGTGTTATAGACAGGATAGTAACAGTGTTATAGACAGGATAGTAACAGTGTTATAGACAGGATAGTAACAGTGTTATAGACATGATAGTAACAGTGTTATAGACATGATAGTAGTGTTATAGACAGGATAGTAACAGTGTTATAGACAGGATAGTAACAGTGTTATAGACATGATAGTAACAGTGTTATATACAGGATAGTAACAGTGTTATAGACATGATAGTAACAGTGTTATAGACAGGATAGTAACAGTGTTATAGACAGGATAGTAACAGTGTTATAGACATGATAGTAACAGTGTTATAGACAGGATAGTAACAGTGTTATAGACAAGATAGTAACAGTGTTATAGACATGATAGTACCAGTGTTATAGACATGATAGTAACAGTGTTATAGACAGGATAGTACCAGTGTTATAGACATGATAGTAACAGTGTTGTAGACATGATAGTAACAGTGTTGTGTTATAGACATGATAGTACCAGTGTTATAGACATGATAGTAACAGTGTTATAGACATGATAGTAACAGTGTTATAGACATGATAGTAACAGTGTTATAGACAGGATAGTAACAGTGTTATGTAGTGGATGCTGAATGTGTTATTGATACATTGATCATTGATGCTCTACTGATGATTGATGAAACCACCCGGCTCGAAGGACCATTAACTATACTGGCATTTCACAAACAAACAAACACACAAACATACACCCACCCTCTCCCCCCAAACACATACCCTCCCCCTCTCTGTACCTCCTCCATCAAGGGCCATGACGGTGAGGACTATATCCTTGTTGCTAGGGTTTTCACGGTCTAGTTTCTGTGCGGTGGTGATGAGGCCTTTAGCGTCGATGCTGAACTTACTCTTCCCCAAGTCGTTGATGAACGTGAAGGTCACCTGACCAAACAGACCTGAGTCCTCATCCGTAGCGCGCACCTGGAGGGAGAGTCACGATTTATTGATTGATTAGTCGGTTGATTGGCTGGTTGGTTTATTGATTGATTAGTATTGACACAATCAACACTAGATTATAATTCTGTTCTTTCATTTGAATTCTTTACTCAGACAAGACCAGCAGTTAACACTATATATACTAACACTATATATATATATATACTAACACTATATATATCCATACAGTTTTATAAAGAAATCATGGCAGATATGAAATCCTGTCAGATATGAAATCCTGTCAGATATGAAATCATGGCAGATATGAAATCATGGCAGATATGAAATCATGGCAGATATGAAATCATGGCAGATATGAAATCATGACAGATATGAAATCATAGCAGATATGAAATCATGACAGATATGAAATCATGGCAGATTGGAAATCATGGGAGATATTTGAATTCTAAAGTAAGCATACAGGTTACCTCTCACCTGTAGAAGTTAGTGTCAGTGTTACCTCTCACCTGTAGAAGTTAGTGTCAGTGTTACCTCTCACCTGTAGAAGTTAGTGTCAGTGTTAGCTCTCACCTGTATGACTCTGGATCCAGCAGGTGTGTTCTCTCTGGTCTCCGCCAGGTAGAACCTCTGGCTGAATACTGGGCTGTAGAGGTTCGCTCCCAGCACATACACATTGACCTGGGAACATCATATTCATCATTATCATATACCTGTATCATAGTTCTCTACACAGGCTTGCCCCCAACACACTCACCAGATAACAATATAAAACAATAATATACAATTATTACTCTATTATATTATTATTATTAATATGAATATGAATATTACCATATTATTATTATTATTACTAATATTATTATTAAATTATTATTATTAATTATTAAAGTATTCATATTATTATTATAATTAATATTATTATTATCACATTATTATTATTATTATACATATTATTATTATCAGCCTATTATTATTTTGACTCTATTATTATTAGTAGTATTACTCTATTATTAGTAGTAGTATTACTCTATTATTATTAGTAGTATTACTCTATTATTATTAGTAGTATTACTCTATTATTAGTAGTAGTATTACTCTATTATTATTAGTAGTATTACTCTATTATTATTATTAGTATTACTCTATTATTATTACTCTGTTATTATAATTAATATTATTATTAGTAGTATTACTCTATTATTATTATTAGTATTACTCTATTATTATTACTCTGTTATTATAATTAATAATAGTATTAGTAGTATTACTCTATTATTATTACTCTGTTATTATAATTAATATTATTATTAGTATTGCTCTATTATTATTACTCGGTTATTATAATTAATAGTATTATTAGTATTTCTCTATTATTATTACTCTGTTATTATAATTAATATTATTATTAGTAGTATTACTCTATTATTATTACTCTGTTATTATAATTAATATTATTATTAGTATTGCTCTATTATTATTATTTTATTTGCTATTATTATCGCTATGTTAGTATTATTATTCTATTAGTTGTATTACTCTATTATAATTACTCTATTAGAAAAATAACAAAGAAATAAAATAACTCTAAATCTTCAAACCTCAGCGGTGTTGGTGAAGACCCCGTCGGACACAGACACGTTGAGCCTCAAGGAAGCCCTCATCCCCTGTCTTCTCTGATTGGACAGAGATATCAACCCCGTCTCTGTGTCCATCATAAACACCGTCCGCTCGTCACCGGACAGGATATTGTACCTGGATGGATAACGTCATAACACAGAAGCAAAATACTGTCAATGTAATATAGAGATTAGCCCTGTACCAGGTTGTCGAGACCATCACAGAAGCAATCTGGGTAACACTTTACACCCACAGTCATAACATGTTATGTCATATGATCACATTATGTCATGACATATATTTAGGCCTGTTGTGACATACTGTATATTGTGTTATTCTATGGCTGGTTATGATACCTACATAAGAGTGTCACAACCCACAAAACCTACCACACAAGGTAAAACATTCCATTCCACCATAGCCTTCTTGTTTATGTTATATAAACATTTCTCAAATTGACCATATTAAATTCTCATTGTAATGGCGTACACATTGATGTCAGACATGCACCTACCCCAGTGCTCTGTTGCTGATGACTGGGATGAATGCAGAAGCAGAGTTCAGGAGCAGGACCAGACTATGTGACTGATGACTGATATAAGGACAAGTACGTGATAGGCCTCTCTGGTTTATATGATGGTCATAATTCTTCATGACAGTGTCATACAGTGTATTTTCTACAAGTTATTTAAAATATGATGAAAAAAAACATGACTAAAGAATTCATTACAACAACAACAACAACGACTAAATTTGAGTTTTGACACTCTTATGTAGGTGTCATAACCAGCCATAAAAGAACACAATATATTTCAAAACAGGTGAGTTATTATGATATGGTTACGACCGTGTCGTAACGTGTTATGATGCTGGGTGTCAAGTAAAAGTGTTACTGCATTTTTAGTCATCCTAATAGTAGAAATGTTTGGGGCAGTAGAGCAGAGGCCTGCCAGAACAATGTACATCCCGATGAACTAGAGACCTGCCAAAAATCCACAAGATCAAACTGAAGGGTCCTCAAGAATTCAGCACCGGGCCTCCCGGGTGGCGCAGTGGTCTAGGGCACTGCATCGCAGTGCTAACTGCGCCACCAGAGTCTCTGGGTTCGCGCCCAGGCTCTGTCGCAGCCGGCCGCGCCCGGGAGGTCCGTGGGGCGACGCACAATTGGCATAGCGTCGTCCGGGTTAGGGAGGGTTTGGCCGGTAGGGATATCCTTGTCTCATCGCGCTCCAGCAACTCCTGTGGCGGGCCGGGCGCAGTGCGCGCCAACCAAGGGGGCCAGGTACACGGTGTTTCCTCCGACACATTGGTGCGGCTGGCTTCCGGGTTGGAGGCGCGCTGTGTTAAGAAGCAGTGCGGCTGGTTGGGTTGTGCTTCGGAGGACGCATGGCTTTCGACCTTCGTCTCTCCCGAGCCCGTACGGGAGTTGTAGCGATGAGACAAGATAGTAATTACTAGCGATTGGATACCACGAAAAATTGGGGAGAAAATGGGATAAAAAATTTAAAAAAAAGAAGAAAAAAAAAAGAAAAGAATTCAGCACCAGTCAGGAGCAACGACCAACCTTAACTTCTCTAGGGTAGGGGGCAGCATTTTCACGTTTGGATGAAAAGCATACCCAAATTCAACTGCCAGTTACTCATCGCCAGGAGATAAGGTATGCATATTATTTTTTTTATAGTAGATTTGGATAGAAAACATTCTGAAGTTTCTAAAACTGTTTGAATCATGTCTGTGGGTATAACATAACTTATTTAGCAGGCGAAACCCCGAGGACAAACCATTCAGATTCAGGAGTAATGACCTTAACAGAGCTATTGAGCATCCTGAGAAAGAAGCTCTTGACTCTGCGTAGGGCTGAAAGACGGTGGAAAGAAAGAGCCAAGAAGCGAACTGGCTTCATAGCCAAAATCCCTTTGGCTTCACAAAGGCAGCTGCTAGAGTAGAAGCACAGTGGGAACTTGGCTTGTTCCAAAGAGGAGATCGGCCAGCACATCCACAACACGTACGGTGACCCCGACAAGGAACAGGAGTTGGGTCAGTGTAACATATTGATAGCACCAGTCACAAGAGTTCGACAACAGGGAGCCACTCCTGAAAGAAATACAGGACGTTGTGAAGAAGGTCTAGCTCAGTTCCTGGACCAATCGAAGTCTCGTACAAGGTCTACAAGTACTGCCCTTCTGTTAGTCAAGCGGCTCTGGAAGATCCTGAAGGTCATCTGGAGGAGAGGAAAGGTTGCACAACAGTGGAGATTCGCCAAAAGAGTTTGGATCTCAAAGGAAGAAGAGTCCAAGAGAATCGGCCAATTCAGGATCACATTGCTAAATGATGAAGGGAAGATTTTCTTCAGCATTGTAGCGAGGTGGCTTGTAGATTTACTCTCTAAGAATGGCTACATCGACACATCGGTGCAAAAGGGAGGCCATCCCAAAAGTACTTGAACTGGAGAGCTGGCTGAGAGCGGTTGACCAGTCAGGACTGTCTGGCAAGTTTGGCAAGTTCAAGGCGTGGCATCCTCCCGACGATAGTCTACTCATCTACGACGTCCCGGTCTCCACTGTCGAGGACTTGGAGAGGAAGGTCAACAGCTATCTCTGAAGGTGGCTGGGATTGCCTAGGAGACTGAGCAGCATCACCCTCTATGGAAACAGCAACAAACAGCCGCTGAAGTCCCTGGAAGATCAAGGTGACTCGGGCCAGGGAAGTGATACATTACAGGGAGTGGAGAGACCCAGAGGTGGACCAAGGGTGGATAGGGGTCAATACAGGGAGTGTAGAGACCCAGAGGTGGACCAAGGGTGGATAGTGGTCAATACAGGGAGTGGAGCGACCCAGAGGTAGACCAAGGGAGGATAGTGGTCAATACAGAGAGTGGAGCAACCCAGAGGTGGACCAAGGGAGGTTAATAGTGGTCAATACAGGGAGTGGAGCGACCCAGAGGTGGACCAAGGGAGGATAGTGGTCAATACAGGGAGTGTAGCGACCCAGAGGTAGACCAAGGGAGGATAGTGGTCAATACAGAGAGTGGAGCAACCCAGATGTGGACCAAGGGAGGTTAATAGTGGTCAATACAGGGAGTGGAGCGACCCAGAGGTGGACCAAGGGAGGATAGTGATACATTACAGGGAGTGGAGCGACCCAGAGGTGGCCCAAGGGAGGATAGTGGTCAATACAGAGAGTGGAGCGACCCAGAGGTGGCCCAATGGAGGATAGTGGTCAATACAGGGAGTGGAGAGACCAAAAGGTAGACCAAGGGAGGATTGTGGTCAATACAGGGAGTGGAGCAACCCAGAGGTAGACCAAGGGAGGATAGTGGTCAATACAGGGAGGAAGTAGAGAACAGAGGAAGACGTGCTGCAGGCTGAGTTTCGGCTGCACCACAGTGTTCTGGTGGGAGACTAAGGGAAGAGCCAGTCTGGGAACCTTCTCAATCCCCGGCACGACACTCCCAAGGGGAAGGATAGATGCAGGTTGGTTCAGGAGGAGGTGATAACAGCTGTGGAAGAGGAGAGGTCCAACAGAGCAGTGGGAATGAGACAACAAGTGAGCCTAGATGAGGTGAGAGCAGGCGGTGGACAGGAAAGTCTTGTGGACTGACCTCTGGCAGGCAGAACCACACTGCATTAAGTTCCTGATCCAGGCGGTGTATGATGTCCTACCCAGCTCACCAAACCTGTTCTGCTGGGGCAAAGAGGAAACTCCTGCATGCTCGCTATGCTCCAAGACAGGGACACTGGAGCACCTTTTAGGTTGTTGTCCTAAAGCTCTGGCAGGGGGCTGTTATCACTGGCGCCATGACACGGTTCTCAGGAACACCGCAGAAGCTATACTGCACAGCAATCGGCAATAAGAAATAAGCAATCTGCACTGGAATCAGAAGCAATCTGCACTGGAATCAGAAGCAATCTGCACTGGAATCAGAAGCAATCTGCACTGGAATCAGAAGCAATCTGAAGCAATCTGCACTGGAATCAGAAGCAGTCTGAAGCAATCTGCACTGGAATCAGAAGCAATCTGAAGCAATCTGCACTGGAATCAGAAGCAATCTGAAGCAATCTGCACTGGAATCAGAAGCAGTCTGAAGCAATCTGCACTGGAATCAGAAGCAATCTGAAGCAATCTGCACAGGAATCAGAAGCAATCTGAAGCAATCTGCACTGGAATCAGAAGCAATCTGAAGCAATCTGCACTGGAATCAGAAGCAATCTGAAGCAATCTGCACTGGAATCAGAAGCAATCTGAAGCAATCTGCACAGGAATCAGAAGCAATCTGAAGCAATCTGCACTGGAATCAGAAGCAATCTGAAGCAATCTGCACTGGAATCAGAAGCAATCTGAAGCAATCTGCACTGGAATCAGAAGCAATCTGAAGCAATCTGCACTGGAATCAGAAGCAATCTGCACTGGAATCAGAAGCAATCTGCACTGGAATCAGAAGCAATCTGCACTGGAATCAGAAGCAATCTGAAGCAATCTGCACTGGAATCAGAAGCAATCTGAAGCAATCTGCACTGGAATCAGAAGCAATCTGAAGCAATCTGCACTGGAATCAGAAGCAGTCTGAAGCAATCTGCACTGGAATCAGAAGCAGTCTGAAGCAATCTGCACTGGAATCAGAAGCAATCTGAAGCAATCTGCACTGGAATCAGAAGCAGTCTGAAGCAATCTGCACTGGAATCAGAAGCAATCTGCACTGGAATCAGAAGCAATCTGCACTGGAATCAGAAGCAATCTGCACTGGAATCAGAAGCAATCTGAAGCAATCTGCACTGGAATCAGAAGCAATCTGAAGCAATCTGCACTGGAATCAGAAGCAATCTGAAGCAATCTGCACTGGAATCAGAAGCAATCTGAAGCAATCTGCACTGGAATCAGAAGCAATCTGCACTGGAATCAGAAGCAATCTGCACTGGAATCAGAAGCAATCTGAAGCAATCTGCACTGGAATCAGAAGCAATCTGAAGCAATCTGCACTGGAATCAGAAGCAATCTGAAGCAATCTGCACTGGAATCAGAAGCAATCTGAAGCAATCTGCACTGGAATCAGAAGCAATCTGAAGCAATCTGCACTGGAATCAGAAGCAATCTGAAGCAATCTGCACAGGAATCACTTCCGTTCGAGCTGGAGAGCAGCCAGGCTTAAAATCTAACCCACCAGCAGGGATCCTAGTTACTGCTCAGGACTAGCAGCTGACAGCAGACCTGGAGAAACAGCTTCCCGCAGAATATTGTCAGCACTTTGTGACATCGGCTGATGTAAAAAAAGGGCTTTATAAATACATGTGATTGATATTGTCAAGACAACCCTGAGACCAGACATCACCTTGGTCTCAGAGTCCACAAAGACCATCATTATTCTGGAGCTGACAGTGCCTTGGGAAGATTGTCTGGAGGAGGCATATGAGACAATGACGGCAAATACGAGGGACTGCTCATTGACTGCCGGAAGCAGGGTTGGAAGGTGCATGCCTATCGAGGTAGGCTGCAGAGGTTTTTTCTGGGCAATCCTTCTACAGAGCCGACAGCACACTCGGCATCAATGGAGCGAAGAGGAGGAGAGCCAGCAGCAACACCATGGAGGCAGCTGAAAAAGCATCAAGATGGCTCTGTATCAAGAGAGGAGATCCATGGGGAGCAGCATAATGCCACCTGGACACAAGTTGGTGTCTGATCAACCTCGGCTGGGTCACCTGGGCGAGGGTGTCTGATGTTGTAAGACCCAAAACACCCTATGACCCCAGGTTACATCACTGATGATGTGTCCAGGAGCATCAAGAGATGTGTTCATTCAATTACCTAGAGACATCATGATAACGTTACCTAGCAACATATATCTAGGAAAATTGTATACCTGTCTTAACCCCAATTTACGCTTTCAGCATCCACATCATCCTCACATACTACACAGACCAGGAGGACACAGACCAGGAGGACACAGACCAGGAGAACACAGACCAGGAGAACACAGACCAGGAGAACACAGACCAGGAGAACACAGACCAGGAGGACACAGACCAGGAGAACACAGACCAGGAGAACACAGACCAGGAGGACACAGACCAGGAGGACACAGACCAGGAGAACACAGACCAGGAGGACACAGACCAGGAGGACACAGACCAGGAGGACACAGACCAGGAGGACACAGACCAGGAGAACACAGACCAGGAGAACACAGACCAGGAGGACACAGACCAGGAGGACACAGACCAGGAGGACACAGACCAGGAGAACACAGACCAGGAGGACACAGACCAGGAGAACACAGACCAGGAGAACACAGACCAGGAGGACACAGACCAGGAGAACACAGACCAGGAGGACACAGACCAGGAGAACACAGACCAGGAGGACACAGACCAGGAGGACACAGACCAGGAGGACACAGACCAGGAGAACACAGACCAGGAGGACACAGACCAGGAGGACACAGACCAGGAGGACACAGACCAGGAGAACACAGACCAGGAGGACACAGACCAGGAGAACACAGACCAGGAGAACACAGACCAGGAGAACACAGACTAGGAGGACACAGACCAGGAGGACACAGACCAGGAGGACACAGACCAGGAGGACACAGACCAGGAGGACACAGACCAGGAGGACACAGACCAGGAGAACACAGACCAGGAGAACACAGACCAGGAGGACACAGACCAGGAGGACACAGACCAGGAGGACACAGACCAGGAGAATACAGACCAGGAGGACACAGACCAGGAGGACACAGACCAGGAGGACACAGACCAGGAGAACACAGACCAGGAGAACACAGACCAGGAGAACACAGACCAGGAGGACACAGACCAGGAGAACACAGACCAGGAGGACACAGACCACATCAGTAGTATTAATACCCCTGGGGTCCCTCCACCCCACATTAGCAGTATTAATACTCCTGGGGGCCCCTGCACCACAGATTTGGAAAGACAAAATAACTATCAAACTACCCTGCAAACAAACATTTGTTGTTAGGACATCCCCGGAACGTCAGAAGATTGTGTCATAGTCCCCTGGACGTCCCCTGTTTGCTGGGTGGTCAACTGTATTGTAATATTTTTTGTGGCCTTATACCTGAGTCTATTTGCATCACAGCTGTCAGCATCAGAGGCCTGGACGCAGGTCACAAACTGTCCCCTGGGGGCCAGCTCGCTCAAGTACACTTCGTACAGCGATTGGCTGAAGGAAGGAGGGTTGTCGTTGGTGTCTGTAACCAAAACCATGACATTGACCTCGCTGCTGAGGGCAGGGTCGCCGCTGTCGGTTGCCCTGACGATGAAGGTGTATTGTTGCATGGTTTCGTAGTCGAGCATACGCGCGGTGAGGATCAGTCCGCTGCTGCTATCGATGTGGAAGAAGTCGGTACTGTTGTAGACGTCTGACAGGATCTGGTAACGGACCAACGAGTTACGCTCCGAGTCACTGTCCAACGCCAACACCTGGGGGAAGAGATATATGTCATTTAGTAAAGTGGTCAATGTTATTGTTATTGAGCCATGCTGACCTGGGTCAGATTTATTTATATTATTACTGTCACGCCCTGACCATAGAGAGCCTTTTTATTCTCTATTTTGGTTAGGTCAGGGTGTGACTAGAGTGGGCAATCTATGTTGTATTTCTATGTTGGCCTGGTATGGTTCCCAATCAGAGGCAGCTGTCTATCGTTGTCTCTGATTGGGGATCATACTTAGGCAGCCTTTTTTTCCCCACAATAGTGTGTGGGATCTTGATTTTGTCTAGTTGCTGTGTAGACTGCAGAACTTTACGTTCCGGTTTTGTTTTGTTTTTCGGTGTTCATTTGAATAAAAGTAAGATGTTCGCCTACTACGCTGCACGTTGGTCTCCTCGTTCAAACGACGAGCGTAACAATGACGTTACATTCAGTGGTTTCATGTTTCAGTTGTTGTCATCGATCACCCACCAGCCCTTAGAGAGTTCCTCAATTAACTTGTCACCTTGATAAGCTTATTTCCTTGACGATGGCTCGGCGCTCTTCATGATTAGCAACTTCAACCTCCTGACGTCTGCCTTCGTTTCATTTCTTTCCACCTCTCCCTTTCCCCTCCTTGCCTCTTTCCACCTCACCCTTTCCCCTCCTTGCCTCTTTCCACCTCACCCTTTCCCCTCCTTGCCTCTTTCCACCTCACCCTTTCCCCTCCTTGCCTCTTTCCACCTCACCCTTTCCCCTCCTTGCCTCTTTCCACCTCTCCCTTTCCCCTCCTTGCCTCTTTCCACCTCTCCCTTTCCCCTCCTTGCCTCTTTCCACCTCTCCATTTCCCCTCCTTGCCTCTTTCCACCTCTCCCTTTCCCCTCCTTGCCTCTTTCCACCTCTCCCTTTCCCCTCCTTGCCTCTTTCCACCTCACCCTTTCCCAGTCCCCTCCCACTCCCAAGGCAGAATAGTAAAGATGACCTCATCAAAGACTCAATCATGGACACTCTTACTGACAGTTGTGGCTGCTTTGCGTGATGTATTGTTGTCTCTACCTTCTTGCCCTTTGTGCTGTTGTCTGTACCCAATAATGTTTGTACCATGTTTTGTGTTGCTACCATGTTGTTGTTATGTTGTGTTGCTATCATGCTGTGTTGTTGTCTTAGGTCTCACTTTATGTAGTGTTGTGTTGTCTCTCTTGTCGTGATGTGTGTTTTGTCCTATATTTCTAATTAATTAATTAATTTTTAATCCCAGCCCCCGTCCCTGCAGGAGGCCATTTGCCTTTTGTTAGGCCGTCATTGTAAATAAGAATTTGTTCTTAATTTACGTGCAGAGTTAAATAAAGGCTCAATAAATAAATAAATACTAGAGGCCGTTCTCCTACTAATCTCACTGTAACCCCCCTCCAGGTCTCTGTTCTCCTACTAATCTCACTGTAACCCCCCTCCAGGTCTCTGTTCTCCTACTAATCTCACTGTAACCCTCCTCCAGGTCTCTGTTCTCCTACTAATCTCACTGTAACCCTCCTCCAGGTCTCTGTTCTCCTACTAATCTCACTGTAACCCTCCTCCAGGTCTCTGTTCTCCTACTAATCTCACTGCAACCCCCCTCCAGGTCTCTGTTCTCCTACTAATCTCACTGTAACCCCCCTCCAGGTCTCTGTTCTCCTACTAATCTCACTGTAACCCCCCTCCAGGTCTCTGTTCTCCTACTAATCTCACTGTAACCCCCTCCAGGTCTCTGTTCTCCTACTAATCTCACTGCAACCCCCCTCCAGGTCTCTGTTCTTCTACTAATCTCACTGTAACCCCCCTCCAGGTCTCTGTTCTCCTACTAATCTCACTGTAACCCCCCTCCAGGTCTCTGTTCTCCTACTAATCTCACTGTAACCCCCCTCCAGGTCTCTGTTCTCCTACTAATCTCACTGTAACCCCCCTCCAGGTCTCTGTTCTCCTACTAATCTCACTGTAACCCTCCTCCAGGTCTCTGTTCTCCTACTAATCTCACTGTAACCCTCCTCCAGGTCTCTGTTCTCCTACTAATCTCACTGTAACCCTCCTCCAGGTCTCTGTTCTCCTACTAATCTCACTGTAACCCTCCTCCAGGTCTCTGTTCTCCTACTAATCTCACTGTAACCCCCCTCCAGGTCTCTGTTCTCCTACTAATCTCACTGTAACCCCCTCCAGGTCTCTGTTCTCCTACTAATCTCACTGTAACCACCCTCCAGGTCTCTGTTCTCCTACTAATCTCACTGTAACCCCCCTCCAGGTCTCTGTTCTCCTACTAATCTCACTGTAACCCCCTCAATGTCTCTGTTCTCCTACTAATCTCACTGTAACCCCCCTCCAGGTCTCTGTTCTCCTACTAATCTCACTGTAACCCTCCTCCAGGTCTCTGTTCTCCTAGTAATCTCACTGTAACCCCCCTCCAGGTCTCTGTTCTCCTACTAATCTCACTGTAACCCCCCTCCAGGTCTCTGTTCTCCTACTAATCTCACTGTAACCCCCCTCCAGGTCTCTGTTCTCCTACTAATCTCACTGTAACCCCCCTCCAGGTCTCTGTTCTCCTACTAATCTCACTGTAACCCCCCTCCAGGTCTCTGTTCTCCTACTAATCTCACTGTAACCCCCCTCCAGGTCTCTGTTCTCCTACTAATCTCACTGTAACCCCCCTCCAGGTCTCTGTTCTCCTACTATTCTCACTGTAACCCTCCTCCAGGTCTCTGTTCTCCTACTAATCTCACTGTAACCCTCCTCCAGGTCTCTGTTCTCCTACTAATCTCACTGTAACCCTCCTCCAGGTCTCTGTTCTCCTACTAATCTCACTGTAACCCCCCTCCAGGTCTCTGTTCTCCTACTAATCTCACTGTAACCCCCCTCCAGGTCTCTGTTCTCCTACTAATCTCACTGTAACCCCCCTCCAGGTCTCTGTTCTCCTACTAATCTCACTGTAACCCCCCTCCAGGTCTCTGTTCTCCTACTAATCTCACTGTAACCCCCCTCCAGGTCTCTGTTCTCCTACTAATCTCACTGCAACGGCCCTCCAGGTCTCTGTTCTCCTACTAATCTCACTGTAACCCCCTCCAGGTCTCTGTTCTCCTACTAATCTCACTGTAACCCCCCTCCAGGTCTCTGTTCTCCTACTAATCTCACTGTAACCCCCCTCCAGGTCTCTGTTCTCCTACTAATCTCACTGTAACCCCCCTCCAGGTCTCTGTTCTCCTACTAATCTCACTGTAACCCCCCTCCAGGACTCTGTTCTCATACTAATCTCACTGTAACCCTCCTCCAGGTCTCTGTTCTCCTACTAATCTCACTGTAACCCTCCTCCAGGTCTCTGTTCTCCTACTAATCTCACTGTAACCCTCCTCCAGGTCTCTGTTCTCCTACTAATCTCACTGTAACCCCCCTCCAGGTCTCTGTTCTCCTACTAATCTAACTGTAACCCTCCTCCAGGTCTCTGTTCTCATACTAATCTCACTGTAACCCTCCTCCAGGTCTCTGTTCTCCTACTAATCTCACTGTAACCCTCCTCCAGGTCTCTGTTCTCCTACTAATCTCACTGCAACCCTCCTCCAGGACTCTGTTCTCCTACTAATCTCACTGTAACCCCCCTCCAGGTCTCTGTTCTCCTACTAATCTCACTGTAAACCCCCTCCAGGTCTCTGTTCTCCTACTAATCTCACTGTAACCCCCCTCCAGGTCTCTGTTCTCCTACTAATCTCACTGTAACCCCCCTCCAGGTCTCTGTTCTCCTACTAATCTCACTGTAAACCCCCTCCAGGTCTCTGTTCTCCTACTAATCTCACTGTAACCCCCCTCCAGGTCTCTGTTCTCCTACTAATCTCACTGTAACCCTCCTCCAGGTCTCTGTTCTCCTACTAATCTCACTGTAACCCCCCTCCAGGTCTCTGTTCTCATACTAATCTCACTGTAACCCCCCCCCCCCCCCCTCCAGGTCTCTGTTCTCCTACTAATCCCACTGTAAACCCCCTCCAGGTCTCTGTTCTCCTACTAATCTCACTGTAACCCCCCTCCAGGTCTCTGTTCTCCTACTAATCTCACTGTAACCTCCTCCAGGTCTCTGTTCTCCTACTAATTTCACTGTAACCCTCCTCCAGGTCTCTGTTCTCCTACTAATCTCACTGCAACCCCCCTCCTCCAGGTCTCTGATCACTACTTAGTTTCCTTTTCCGTCTCTCTCCCCTCCAACCCTAGCCACTCAGCTCCTACCCAATCCTCGCTCTCTCTCTCCCACTACTCTCTCCTCTTCTATTCTATCATCTTACCCTTCTGCTAAATCCTTGTCCTGATTCTGCCTCTTCAACCCTACTCTCCTCTTCTATTCTATCATCTCTCCCTTCTGCTAAATCCTTGTCCTGATTCTGCCTCTTCAACCCTACTCTCCTCCCTTTCCACATCTTACGACTAACACTGTCTCCTTTCCTCCCGGCCAGCTCTGCCCTCCCCTCCTGCTTCGTGGCTGGGTGACTCATTGCGAGCTTACAGAACAGAGCAGCGGGCTGCTGAGCAAAAATGTATGAAAACGAAACTTCCGGAGGACCTACCATCCTTTCACTACTTCCTCTCTACCTTCTCTTCCTCTGTATCTTCTGCTAAAGCCACTTTCTCTCACTCTAAAGCTTCAAGCTTCAGCCTCTAATCCTAGATAACTGTTTTCCACCTTCTCCTCCCTCCTTAATCATCCATTCACTCAGTTTATTGAGTCCACTGGTCCCACTCACACAGAACTACCCTACGCCTTGACATCTTTCTCCCCTCTCTCTCCAGATGAAATCCTGTGACAAGTGAGGTCCGGCCGCCCCGACAACCTGCCCGCTCGACCCCATCCCCTCCTACCTTCTACAGACCATCTCTGGAGATCTTCTCCCATTCCTTACTTGCCTCATCAACTCATCCTTGACCACCGGCCGCTTCCCCTCTGACTTCAAAATGTCCCGAGTTGCTCCCATCCTCAGGAAACAAACACTCGACTCATCTGACATCAAAAACTACAGACCGGTATCCTTTCTTTCTTTTCTTTCCAAAACACTTAACTGTGCTGTCTCTGACCAACTCTTTCGCTATGTGTCTCAGAATGAACTTCTTGACCCTAACCAGTACAGGCTTCAAGACAGGTCACTCAACTGAGAGTGCTCTTCTCTGTGTCACGGAGGCTCTCAGCACTGCCAAAGCTGACTCTCTCTCCTCTGTTCTCATCCTCCTAGATCTATCCGTTGCTTTCGACACCTTGAACCATCAAATCCTCCTCTCAACCCTCTCAGGGCTGGGTGTCTCAGGCTCTATGCACTCTTGGACTGCATCCTACCTGGCAGGTCGCTCCTACCAGGTGGCAGGAGCGGTAGGAGCAGTGTCTGCATCACATACTCTCACTACTGGTGTCCCCGAGGGCTCGGTTCTAGGCCCTCTCCTCTTCTCTCTATGCACCAAGTCACTCAGCTCTGTCATATCCTCACATGGTCTCTCCTATCATTGCTATGAGGATTGATATTCAACTACTTTTCTTCTTCATCCCTTCTGACACCTAGGTAGCGGCATGAGTCTCTGCGTGCCTGGCAGATATCTCAGCATGGATGTTGGCCCACCAACTGAAGCTCAATCTCAACAAGACGAAAGCTTTTCTTCCTCCCGGAGAAGGCCTGCCCGCTCAAAAGACCTCTCCATTACGGTTGACCCCTCCCAGAGTTCAACGAGCCTTGGCGTGACCCTGGACAACACCCTGTTGTTCTCTGAAAACATCAAAGCAGTGACTCGCTCCTGCAGGTTTAGGGTCTACAACATCCTTAGAGTACGACCCTACCTCACACAGGAAGCAGCGCCGGTTCTTATCCAGGCACTTGTCATCTCTTGTCTGGACTACTGCAACTCTCTGTTGGCTGGGCGTCCTGCTTGTGCCATCAAAGATCTGCAACTTATCCAGGACGCAGAAGCCCACCTGGTGTTCAACCTTCCCAAGTTGTCTCCTCCGGACACTCCACTGGCTTCCAGTCGAAGCTCACATCCACTACAAGACCATGGTGCTTACCTACAGAGCAGCCAGAGGACCTGTCCCTCCCTACCTTCAGGCTCTGCTCAAACCCTACACCCCAACCTGACATACAGAGATAAAGCAAAGATACAACCTCTTAGTCTACATAACAAACAGGAGATGTGTGGAATGGCTCAAACGGTGAGGCCTGGTATATGAGAAAGGAGTATCCCCCAGCCAGATAGCATTTCCTGTGAAGAATGTTCTTATTGTATAGAAACCAAAGTTTAGCCCCCTAAAACACGTCTCCTCTCATCATTACCCTCCCTGGTACCTCATCATAAGATATCTTTTACTCAAATAAATACATAGATAGATAGATAAAAACCGAGTCAACCTGAAGTGCGGGTGTCCGTGTGCCTTTGTTCTGGGGGGGAGCTATGTGAAGTTGGTTACACAAACACCAACTCATTCAGACTGTACGTTTTGATCACCAAGACATCATAAATCAATTGTCAGCTCAAGCTCTATGTGGATTAGAAACCATGTCCTTGACCAGACACCCAGACTAGCTGCAGGGAGCTAGAGTGGAAACCATGTCCTTGACCAGACACCCAGACTAGCTGCAGGGAGCTAGAGTGGAAACCATGTCCTTGACCAGACACCCAGACTAGCTGCAGGGAGCTAGAGTGGAAACCATGTCCTTGACCAGACACCCAGACTAGCTGCAGGGAGCTAGAGTGGAAACCATGTCCTTGACCAGACACCCAGACTAGCTGCAGGGAGCTAGAGTGGAAACCATGTCTTTACAGACACCCAGACTAGCTGCAGGGAGCTAGAGTGGAAACCATGTCTTTGTAGAAACCCAGACTAGCTGCAGGGAGCTAGAGTGGATACCATGTCTTTACAGAAACCCAGACTAGCTGCAGGGATTAAGAGTGGAAACCATGTCTTTACAGACACCCAGACTAGCTGCAGGGAGCTAGAGTGGAAACCATGTCCTTGACCATACACCCAGACTAGCTGCAGGGAGCTAGAGTGGATACCATGTCTTTACAGACACCCAGACTAGCTGCAGGGATTAAGAGTGGAAACCATGTCTTTACAGAAACACAGACTAGCTGCAGGGAGCTAGAGTGGAAACCATATCCTTGACCAGACACCCAGACTAGCTACAGGGAGCTAGAGTGGAAACCATGTCTTTACAGAAACCCAGACTAGCTGCAGGAAGCTAGAGTGGAAACCATGTCTTTACAGACACCCAGACTAGCTGCAGGGAGCTAGAGTGGAAACCATGTCTTTACAGACACCCAGACTAGCTGCAGGGAGCTAGAGTGGATACCATGTCTTTATAGACACCCAGACTGGCTGCAGGGATTAAGAGTGGAAACCATGTCTTTACAGAAACACAGACTAGCTGCAGGGAGCTAGAGTGGATACCATGTCTTTACAGAAACACAGACTAGCTGCAGGGATTAAGAGTGGAAACCATGTCTTTACAGAAACACAGACTAGCTGCAGGGAGCTAGAGTGGAAACCATATCCTTGACCAGACACCCAGACTAGCTGCAGGGAACTAGAGTGGAAACCATGTCTTTACAGACACCCAGACTAGCTGCAGGGAGCTAGAGTGGAAACCATGTCCTTGACCAGACACCCAGACTAGCTGCAGGGAGCTAGAGTGGATACCATGTCTTTACAGAAACCCAGCATTAATAGAACAGAAATGTCTTACTATTTGTTAAGTATATAATTGTTAACTATTAATATTTAATAAATCAGGTGAATACGTCATTTTTCCCAGCGTCTGGTGGAAAGCAGTCTGAACCTGTTTTTCCTCTAGGATTTTTCCTCTTTTTTTATCCTGAAAAACTCCCAATTTCTTAATGATTACAAGCATACCCATAACATGATGCAGCCACCACTATGCGTGAAAATATGGAGCGTGGTACTCAGTAATGTATTGGATTTGCCACAAAGATAACACTTTGTATTTAGGACAATACAGTATTACTTTAGTGCTGTGTTGCAAACAGGATGCATTGTTTTCTGGACAGGCTTCCTTCTTTTCACTCTGTTATTTAGGTTAATATTATGGAATAACTACAATGTTGTTGAACCATCCTCAGTTTTCTCCTGTCAAAGTAATTTCTATTTTACTGTTTTAAAGTCCCCATTAGACTCATGGTGAAATCCCTGAGCGGTTTCCTTCCTCTCCGGCAACTGAGTTAGGAAGGACGCCTGTATGTTTGTAGTGACTGGGTGTATTGATACACCATCCAAAGTGTAATTAATAACTTGCTCAACGGGATATTCAAAATCTGCTTCTTTTTTTTTACCAAAAGGTGCCCTTTCTTTGCGAGACATTGGAGAACATTGGAGAACATTGGAGAACATTGGGGAACATTGGAGAACAATCCTGGTCTCTGTGGTTGAATCTGTGTTTGAAATTCACTGCTCGACTGAGGGACATTATAGATAATTGTATGTGTGGCGTACAGAGATGAGGTAGTCGTTCAGAAACTATGTTAAACTCTAGTATTACATAGTACATGCAACTTATTATGTGAAATGTTAAGCACATTTTTGCTCCTGAACTTGCCATAAGAAAGGGGTTGTAAACTTATTGAGTCAAGACATTTCAGCGTTTCAATTTTTTATTAATTTGTACAAAGTTCTAAAAACATAATTCCACTTTCACATTGTGAGGTATTGTGTGTAGGTCAAAGACATCTAAATTTAATCCATTTTAAAATTTTAGCTGTAAGACAACAAAATGTGGGTGTGAATACTTTCTGAAGGCACTGTATACACACACACACACACACACACACACACACACACACACACACACACACACACACACACACACACACACACACACACACACACACACACACACACACACACACACACACACACACACACACACACACACACACACACACACACACACACACACACACACTATACTAGTGAGGACCTTGACACAGGACCTACAAAGAGAGGATTTCTGAGACTTTTTGATGGAATTGAGAACAAACAGATTCTTAATTTCACCACTAGGTGGCCCCCACCAAAACATAAGGCACACCCACCCACCCCCCCACACACAGTTTTGTATTGCTATCCTAGTGAGGACCAAATCATTAATGACCATCCAATGTCCTGTGAGGCTCAGTTGCTAAATGACTCCCTACTTTAAGTCTCTCTGGATAAGAGTGTCTGCTAAATTACTCACTACTGTAAGTCTCTCTGGACAAGAGTGTCTGCTAAATGACTCCCTACTTTAAGTCTCTCTGGATAAGAGTGTCTGCTAAATGACTCACTACTGTAAGTCTCTCTGGACAAGAGTGTCTGCTAAATGACTCCCTACTTTAAGTCTCTCTGGATAAGAGTGTCTGCTAAATGACTCACTACTGTAAGTCTCTCTGGACAAGAGTGTCTGCTAAATGACTCACTACTTTAAGTCTCTCTGGATAAGAGTGTCTGCTAAATGACTCACTACTGTAAGTCTCTCTGGACAAGAGTGTCTGCTAAATTACTCACTACTGTAAGTCTCTCTGGACAAGAGTGTCTGCTAAATGACTCACTACTATAAGTCTCTCTGGATAAGAGTCTGCTAAATGACTCACTACTGTAAGTCTCTCTGGATAAAAGTTTCTACTAAAATCCAATTTTCCCTAAAACTATACCTAAGCCTAAAATATCCAAAATGTTCTTGTTTTACTATCCTTGTGAGGACTTCTGGTACCCAGACAGACAGACAGACAGACAGACAGACAGACAGACAGACAGACAGACAGACAGACAGACAGACAGACAGACAGACAGACAGACAGACAGACAGACAGACAGACAGACAGACAGACAGACACCTACCTGTAATACCGGAGTGCCGATCATGGAGTTCTCGGGCAGCGTGGTGGAATATGAGACGTTCTGGAAAAGCGGAGGGTTGTCATTAACGTCCAACACGGCGATGTCCACATCGACCTCCGACCTCGCACCAGTCTGCGTGTCCGTAGCCTTCACCGTTAATCGGTAGTATGGTGTGGTCTCGTAGTCTAACGGGTAGCTGACCCGGATCGCACCAGTATCAAAGCCCATGTCAAACTGGAATCAGATTAATAATCATGTGTTTATTGAACCAGGTAAGAATACATTTAGTTTTACAAAACCCACCTGACCAAGAAGGAGCAATGATTCATGCCATTTTGCAGACACTTTTAACCCTAACTTACAGAAGGGTGTACCCCTTCATCGGTCTGTCTTGGCCCCTTCACCTGTCCTTCTTAGCCCCTGCCTCTGTCCTTCTTAGCCCCTGCCTCTGTCCGTCTTAGCCCCTGCCTCTGTCCTTCTTAGCCCCTGCCTCGGTCCGTCTTAGCCCCTTCACCTGTCCGTCTTAGCCCCTGCCTCTGTCCGTCTTAGCCCCTGCCTCTGTCCGTCTTAGCCCCTGCCTCTGTCCGTCTTAGCCCCTGCCTCTGTCCGTCTTAGCCCCTGCCTCTGTCCTTCTTAGCCCCTGCCTCGGTCCGTCTTAGCCCCTTCACCTGTCCGTCTTAGCCCCTGCCTCTGTCCGTCTTAGCCCCTGCCTCTGTCCGTCTTAGCCCCTGCCTCTGTCCGTCTTAGCCCCTGCCTCTGTCCGTCTTAGCCCCTGCCTCTGTCTGTCTTAGCCCCTTCATCGGTCTGTCTAGGCCCCTTCATCTGTCCGTCTTATCAAGTTTGTCATTTCATGGCTTTGGGTGTATTCACGTATATAAATGGTTTGGGTTCTGTTGTCAATATTCAAGTAAGCATTGTATTGTATTGTATTGTATTGGTGTTGTATGGTATGGTATTGTATGGTATGGTATTGTATGGTATGGTATGGTATGGTATGGTATGGTATTGTATGGTATGGTATGGTATGGTATGGTATGGTATGGTATGGTATTGTATTGTATGGTATTGTATGGTATACGGATTACCAGAACGTGTACTCAGAGCATGCGCTGACCAACTGGCAAGTGTCTTCACTGACATTTTCAAGTTGTCCCTGACCGAGTCTGTAATACCAACATGTTTCAAGCAGACCACCATAGTCCCTGTGCCCAAGAACACCAAGGTAACCTGCCTAAATGACTACCGACCCGTGGCACTCACGTCTGTAGCCATGAAGTGCTTTGAAAGGCTGGTCATGGCTCACATCAACACCATCAACACCATTATCCCAGAAACCCTAGACCCACAACAATTTGCATACCGCCCCAACAGATCCACAGATGATGCAATCTCCCATTACACTCCACACTGCCCTTTCCCACCTGGACAAAAGGAACCCCTGTATATAGCCTCCACATTGACTCGGTACCTGTACCCGCTGTATATAGCCTCCACATTGACTCTGTACCGTAACACCCGGTATATAGCCTCCACATTGACTCTGTACCGGTACCCCCTGTATATAGCCTCCACATTGACTCTGTACCGGTACCCCCTGTATATAGCCTCCACATTGACTCTGTACCGTAACACCCTGTATATAGCCTCCACATTGACTCTGTACCGTAACACCCTGTATATAGCCTCCACATTGACTCTGTACCGTAACACCCTGTATATAGCCTCCACATTGACTCTGTACCGTAACACCCTGTATATAGCCTCCACATTGACTCTGTACCGTAACACCCTGTATATAGCCTCCACATTGACTCTGTACCGTAACACCCTGTATATAGCCTCCACATTGACTCTGTACCAGTACCCCCTGTATATAGCCTCCACATTGACTCTGTACCAGTACCCCCTGTATATAACCTCCACATTGACTCTGTACCAGTACCCCCTGTATATAGCCTCCACATTGACTCTGTACTGTACTCTCTGTATATAGCCTCCACATTGACTCTGTACCAGTACCCCCTGTATATAGCCTCCACATTGACTCTGTACCAGTACCCCCTGTATATAGTCTCGTTACTGTAATTTCATTGTTGCTCCTGAATTATTTCTTATTTTTCCTATTTTTCTTATTTTTTCTTATTTTAGTAAATACGTTCTAAACTCTATTATACATTGTTGGTTCAGGGCTTGTAAGTAACCATTTCACTGTAAGGTCTACACCTGTTGTATTTGGCACATGTGACACATAAAATGTGATTTGATTTATTTTATTGTACGTGTGTGCACTTGTACTACGATTTCCCCTTAATCCCTCTGAGGAGATTTTGGCCGGTCTTCACTTTTAAAAAGGCCACTTTAGGCTCAGGGGTTAAGGGTTAAGGTTAGGGGTTGGGATTAGGAGTTAGGTTTAGGAGTTAGGGGTTAGGAGTTAGGGGTTAGGGTTAGGAGTTAGGTTTAGGTTAGGAGTTAGGTTTAGGAGTTAGGTTTAGGAGTTGGGGGTTAGGATTAGGAGTTAGGATTAGGAGTTAGGATTAGGAGTTAGGATTAGGAGTTAGGAGTTAGGATTAGGAGTTAGGAGTTAGGGGTTAGGGGTTAGGAGTTAGGGGTTAGGAGTTAGGGGTTAGGGGTTAGGGTTAGGAGTTAGGTTAAGGTTAGGTTTAGGAGTTAGGTTTAGGTTTAGGAGTTAGGTTTAGGAGTTGGGGGTTAGGTTTAGGAGTTAGGGGTTAGGTGTTAGAGAAAATAGGATATTTAGTGTGAATCAATTGTTAAAATGGTCCTCACAAGTATAGTGCTATATAACTGTGTGTGTGTGTGTGTGTGTGTGTGTGTGTGTGTGTGTGTGTGTGTGTGTGTGTGTGTGTGTGTGTGTGTGTGTGTGTGTGTGTGTGTGTGTGTGTGTGTGTATAACTGTAACCTGTAGTGAAGGGTCTCCCTCCATGACAGTGTATATAACACTCTGTCCCTGGGGGCTGGTAGCGTTGATATACAGGACCGGGGTGGACACGGGGACATCCTCCCTCACTGTGATGCCATAGAAAGGCTTGTCAAACACCGGCATGGCCTTGTTCATGATAGTGACAGGTAGCTCCACCTCACTGGACAGGGAAGGGGAGCCACCATCTTGAGCTACGATGGTGAGTTTGTATTCAGCGTTGGACAGGTCGGCTTCGAGGGAACGCTTGAGGATCAGTTCACCTCTTAGAGGGTCCACCTGGAGAGGAGAAGAGAAACTTAATTTTCTCTTTACAGAGAAAGTTGTCATAAATCTGTGGCTGATCTCACACAGTGTCCTCCTGTCTAAAATACATACAGTACCAGTCAAAAGTTTGGGTTTTACATTGTAGAATAATAGTGAAGACACCAAAACTATGAAATAACACATGTGGAATCATGTAGTAACCAAACATTTGTTATATTTGAGCCAACAAGTGCTCAGCATATGTGGGAACTCCTTCAAGACTGTTGGAAAAGCATTCCAGGTGAAGCTGGTTGAGAGAGAATGCCAAGAGTGTGCAAAGCTGTCATCAAGGCAAAGGATGGCTCACTTTGAAGAATCTAAAATCTAAAATATATTTTGATTTGTTTAACACTTTTTCTGGTTACTACATGATTCCATATGTGTTATTTCATAGTTTTGATGTCCTCAATATTATTCTACAATGTAGAAAATAGTAAAAAATAAACAAAAAACCTTTGAATGAGTAGGTGTGTCTAAACTTTTGACTGGTACTGTATACTAGCAGGAACTATGGGTGGGTATGAGTACTCGAGAACATAATTCAAAGTTTGTATTCTATTACTAATAATCAAATACAAGTACTAGACATTAACCAGTGTCTATTGTTTGGGGTATGTCAAATCCAGTGAAAATCCAGACTCATTTGCAGATGTGTATCAGACCAACTAGCAATTTGGAACAATCGTAAACTTGCTACTACTTCAGCACTCAAGTAAACAAAAATAATTTACTCGAACATAGATATTGAAAGTACTCAAACACAGATATTCTTTCAAAAATGCCCATCGCTAACAGCGATAAATATACATATAAAGGTTTCTCCACCTGGAAGTTCCGATGCTCCTCTTTCAGTGTGTAAACGACATCACCGTTGAGCCCAGAGTCTCTGTCTGATGCTGAGACCCTGTACACCACGGAGCCTGGGTCTGACTCCACCTGGTCAACACACACACACACACACACACACACACACACACACACACACACACACACACACACACACACACACATACACACACACACACACACACACACACACACACACACACACACACACACACACACACACACACACACACACACACACACACACACACTGCTGAGACCCTGTACACCACGGAGCCTGGGTCGTACTTAACCTGGTCAATAGACACACACACACACACACACACACACACACACACACACACACACACACACACACACACACACACACACACACACACACACACACACACACACACACACACACACTGAGACCCTGTACACCACGAAGCCTGGGTCTGACTCCACCTAGTCAACAGACACACACACACACACACACACACACACACACACACACACACACAGCTGAGACCCTGTACACCACGGTGCCTGGTCCACACACCTACCTGGACAGCAGCGTAGTACGGCAAGTCAACAAACTCCGGAGCATTGTCATTCACATCCTCCACCTTTAGGGGGAGACAAACTCCAACTGTTGGTCTCTAATAATAATAATAATGTATATCTAATGTATCTCTCTCTCTCTCTCTCTCTCTCTCTCTCTCTCTCTCTCACTCTCTGTCTCTCTGTCTCTCTCCCACTCTGTCTCTCTCACTCTCTCTCACTCTCTGTCTCTCTCACTCTCTGTCTCTCTCACTCTCTATCTCTCACTCTGTCTCTCTCACTCTCTCTCACTCTCTGTCCCTCTCTCACTCAGTCTCTCTCTCACTCTGTCTCTCTCACTCTCTCTCACTCTCTGTCTCTCTCTCACTCTCTGTCTCTCTCTCACGCTCTCTCACTCTCTGTCTGTCTCGAGCTCACTGTCTCTCACTCTCTGTCTCTGTCTCTCTTTCACGCTGTCTCTCTCTTTCTCTCTCACTCTTTATCCCTCACTCGTCCTCTCTCACTCTCTGTCTCTGTCTCTAAAAATAACTAAATATTTCCCTCTCTCTCAAACACCCACCTGAACCTTGACAGTAACTCTAGCAACCCTCAGTCGGTCGTAGACTCTGCTGGCTTCGACCACCAGTTCATAGCTGTCCTGCTCCTCGCGGTCAAACGGTATTCCCATGGTCAGGACCACCCCGGAAGTGGGGCGCACCGTGAAGCGACCGCCGGCATTCAGCAGCGTGTACTTCAGCTGCTCGTTAAGCCGGTGTCCCACTGCGTTCACCACGGTCACTATGGAAATGTTGCCATCGTTCTCGGCGACGGAGGACGAGTAGACGGGGAGGGAGAAGAGGAGGCCGCTGTCCATCGCTTCACGGACCAGGATGGTTACTAACACTGTGCTGGAGAAACGACCATCCCACACCTGGGGATAGGTCGATAGCTTTAGTGTTTCATATAACAAGATTTACAGCTGGTTAGAGGGTATTTTACAGCTGGTTAGAGGGTATTTTACAGCTGGTTAGAGGGTATTTTACAGCTGGTTAGAGGGTATTTTATAGCTGGTTGGAGGGTATTTTACAGCAGTTAAGAGGGTATTTTACAGCAGTTAAGAGGGTATTTTACAGCTGGTTAGAGGGTATTTTAAAGAAGTTAAGAGGGTATTTTACAGCTGGTTAGAGGGTATTTTACAGCTGGTTGGAAGGTATTTTACAGCTGGTTGGAAGGTATTTTACAGCTGGTTGGAGGGTATTTTACAGCAGTTAAGAGGGTATTTTACAGCAGTTAAGAGGGTATTTTACAGCTGGTTAGAGGGTATTTTAAAGAAGTTAAGAGGGTATTTTACAGCTGGTTAGAGGGTATTTTACAGCTGTTTGGAGGGTATTTTACAGCTGGTTGGAGGGTATTTTACAGCTGTTTGGAGGGTATTTTACAGTAGTTAAGAGGGTATTTTACAGCAGTTAAGAGGGTATTTTACAGCTGGTTAGAGGGTATTTTACAGCTGTTTGGAGGGTATTTTACAGCAGTTAAGAGGGTATTTTACAGCTGGTTAGAGGGTATTTTACAGCTGGTTAGAGGGTATTTTACAGCTGTTTGGAGGGTATTTTACAGCAGTTAAGAGGGTATTTTACAGCAGTTAAGAGGGTATTTTACAGCTGGTTAGAGGGTATTTTACAGCAGTTAAGAGGTTATTTTACAGCTGTTTGGAGGGTATTTTACAGAAGTTAAGAGGTTATTTTACAGCTGTTTGGAGGGTATTTTACAGCGCTTTGGAGGGTATTTTACAGCTGTTTGGAGGGTATTTTACAGCTGTTTGGAGGGTATTTTACAGCTGTTTGGACGGTATTTTACAGCTGTTTGGAGGGTATTTTACAGCTGTTTGGAAGGTATTTTACAGCACTTTGGAGGGTATTTTACAGCTGTTTGGAGGGTATTTTACAGCTGTTTGGAGGGTATTTTACAGCTGTTTGGAGGGTATTTTACAGCTGTTTGGAGGGTATTTTACAGAAGAGGGTATTTTACAGCTGTTTGGAGGGTAATTTACAGCAGTTAAGAGGGTATTTTACAGCAGTTAAGAGGGTATTTTACAGCTGTTTGGAAGGTTTTTTACAGCGCTTTGCACAAATTGTATGCTACACTTTGCAAGTTGCGTGGCCTGGACAACATCTGATTGGTTGAATCAAGGAATACGTTCAAAAAGTTTAGACCAGGAAACAGCAGCATCTTAGACACTGGACCACTATTGATTACCTCTTACTTTGAAGAGATAAATCAGGTTATTGATCACCTAGATGTTAAATAAAGATAGTAACAGGTTATTGATCACCTAGATGTTGAATAAAGATAGTATCAGGTTATTGATCACCTAGATGTTAAATAAAGATAGTAACAGGTTATTGATCACCTAGATGTTGAATAAAGATAGTAACAGGTTATTGATCACCTAGATGTTGAATAAAGATAGTAACAGGTTATTGATCACCTAGATGTTGAATAAAGCTGGTATCAGGTTATTGATCACCTAGATGTTGAATAAAGATAGTAACAGGTTATTGATCACCTAGATGTTGAATAAAGATAGTAACAGGTTATTGATCACCTAGATGTTGAATAAAGATAGTAGCAAGTTATTGATCACCTAGATGTTGAATAAAGATAGTAACAGGTTATTGATCACCTAGATGTTGAATAAAGATAGTAACAGGTTATTGATTACCTAGATGTTGAATAAAGATAATAACAGGTTATTGATCACCTCTTACTTTGAAGAGATAAATCAGGTTATTGATCACCTAGATGTTGAATAAAGATAGTAACAGGTTATTGATCACCTAGATGTTGAATAAAGATAGTAACAGGTTATTGATCACCTAGATGTTGAATAAAGATAGTAACAGGTTATTGATTACCTAGATGTTGAATAAAGATAGTAACAGGTTATTGATCACCTCTTACTTTGAAGAGATAAATCAGGTTATTGATCACCTAGATGTTGAATAAAGATAGTAACAGGTTATTGATCACCTCTTACTTTGAAGAGATAAATCAGGTTATTGATCACCTAGATGTTGAATAAAGATAGTAACAGGTTATTGATCACCTAGATGTTGAATAAAGATAGTAACAGGTTATTGATCACCTAGATGTTGAATAAAGATAGTAACAGGTTATTGATCACCTCTTACTTTGAAGAGATAAATCAGGTTATTGATCACCTAGATGTTGAATAAAGATAGTAACAGGTTATTGATCACCTCTTACTTTGAAGAGATAAATCAGGTTATTGATCACCTAGATGTTGAATAAAGATAGTAACAGGTTATTGATCACCTAGATGTTGAATAAAGATAGTAACATAATGACCTTGACGTTGAAGCGGTAACGGTCCTTGGAGAGGTTGCGGTTCTTGACGGTGAGAACGCCAGTGGAACGTTCCATGGAGAAGTGTTCGAGGTTCCGGTCAGCCAGGGTGTACACCAGGGCAGAGGTCACAGAGAGGTCAGCAGGGGTCACGGCGGGGTCAGGCGTCAGGTCCGGGTCAAAGGCCGTGACCCTCAGGGCCTCGACCCCGGGGTAGGTGGGGAGGAGGAGGACCGTCTCATAGGAGTCTTGGGAGAACTTAGGAGGGGAGTCGTTGATGTTCACCACCTGGTGGAGGACAGGGAAAAATAAACAGCATTTAAATGACCTTTGACAATTACACTAAACATTATTTAAAGGATATTTAACATGACATATAATTACAGTTCAAGGTCCTTTACATGTATTTTTTACGTATTATAGTATTCATAAATAAATAAATAAAAATGTAAGGTTTTTGAAGCAGCCTTCGAAAGCTACAGTCTGGGATCTGGGAATATGTTCAACGGTAATTTCAAATCTTTGATATATATGTACCGATTGATTGTTGTTTTTCGAATCTCAGACTGTAGCTTTAAGGTAACTTAGTTACGGTTGGAGATACATAAAGGATGTAAAGTGAAGGTGAAAAGAAGAAGAAGAATCAGTGTATAGATGTATCACCTTGATATGGACCTGAGCTGGGTTGTCTGCTGTTCTCTGGGGTCTCCCACTGTCCCTCACATGGACCCGGAAGGAGAAGGCAGAGAACGTCTCGTAGTCCAGAGTAGAGATGGTTCTACATTAGAATCAGGATATGAACATATGAGAAGTAGTCCGTCAGACCTCTTTACAATGTAATACATCCACTACTAATATTAAGCACACACCAACGCAGACACAGACATAAACAGACACAGACACACAAAAAAAATAAAGTACAAAAAAAAAAAGTGTTTAATTTAACTTCACTAGGGTAGGGGGCAGCATTCGGAATTTTGGGTGAAAAGCATGCCCAAAGTAAACATGCCTGCTACTCAGGCCCAGAAGCTAGGATATGCATATAATTGGTAGATTTGGATAGAAAACACTCTAAAGTTTCCAAAACGGTTAAAATAATGTCTGTGAGTATAACAGAACTGATATGGCAGGCGAAAACCAGAGGAAAATCCATCCAGGAAGTACTATTATATTGAAAGCCTATCCACCATACAAAGACTTAGGACCCAGTTCACGACCTCCATGTCTTCCTCTACATGTGACCAGTCTTTAGGCATTGTTTCAGGCTTTTACTCTGAAAAATTATGGAGATACAGCACTTTCGATGAGTGGACAGTGGGCATTTCCAGACATGAGTCCAGCGCGTGATCGGGAGCACGCCTTTCTTGTTTCTCCTTTTCTATTGACGAAGCTTTTGTCCGGTTGAAATATTATTGATTATTTATGACAAAAACAACCTGAGGATTGATTTTAAACATCGTTTGACATGTTTCTACGAACTTTTATTGCACTTTTTAGATTTTTCGTCTGTCTGTTGTGACCGTAGTTTGTTCCAATGGATTGCTGAACAAAACGCACCAACAAAACTGAGGGTTTTGGACATAAAGAGGGACATTATCGAACACAACGAACATTTATTGTGTAACATGGAGTCTTGTGAGTGCAACCATATGAAGATCATCTAAGGTAAGTGATTAATTTTATTGCTATTTCTGACTTGTGTAACTCATCTACTTGGCTGGTAACTGTTTGTAATGATTTGTCTGGTGGCGCTGTTCTCAGATAATGGCATGGTATGCTTTAGCCGTAAAGCCTTTTTGAAATCTTACATCGTGGTTGGATTAACAAGAAGTTAATCTTTAAACCCATGTTTAACACTTTTACATTTTTAAGAATGAGTATTTCTGTTTTTGAAAATTTGGCGCTCTGCAATTTCACTGGATGTTGGCCAGGTGGGACGCTAGTCCACACGCCCTAGTGAGGTTAATTCCTAAAACTCATTCATAAATTCATAAAAATATATTGAAGCCAGTCGCTAAAGAGATTGGTCATAAATTCCCTGAATGGATCTCTGGATGATACAGGGGGGTGTAGTGAAGAAAAACATATTTTACACACTAGAACAGAGGCACCAAACCCACCTAATGGACCCGGTCCCAGAGTCCACGGTGAAGAAGGATCTAGCGGTCTCATCTATGATGTTGAACACCAGCAGGGCGTTCAGGTTACGGTCACGGTCCGTAGCCTGTACGACCAGAGGGTTACCGTCCTCCCCGAGGACCACACTGTTGACCGGAGCAGCCTCGCTGATAACACCTATGTAACTGGAGTTAACACACACACACACACGCGCACACGCACACACACACACACACACACACACACACACACACACACACACACACACACACACACACACACACACACACAAGCGCACACGCACACACACACACACACACACACACACACACACACACACACACACACACACACACACACACACACACAGTGAGAAGCCTGTCCCAAATAAATACTATATAAAATAGAGGGTTACCATCCCTGTCCCAATAGAGGGTTACCATCCCAATAGAGGGTTACCATCCATGTCCCAATAGAGGGTTACCATCCCAATAGAGGGTTACCATCCATGTCCCAATAGAGGGTTACCATCCCAATAGAGGGTTACCATCCATGTCCCAATAGAGGGTTACCATCCATGTCCCAATAGAGGGTTACCATCCCAATAGAGGGTTACCATCCATGTCCCAATAGAGGGTTACCATCCCAATAGAGGGTTACCATCCATGTCCCAATAGAGGGTTACCATCCATGTCCCAATAGAGGGTTACCATCCCAATAGAGGGTTACCATCCATGTCCCAATAGAGGGTTACCATCCATGTCCCAATAGAGGGTTACCATCCATGTCCCAATAGAGGGTTACCATCCATGTCCCAATAGAGGGTTACCATCCCAATAGAGGGTTACCATCCATGTCCCAATAGAGGGTTACCATCCATGTCCCAATAGAGGGTTACCATCCATGTCCCAATAGAGGGTTACCATCCCAATAGAGGGTTACCATCCATGTCCCAATAGAGGGTTACCATCCATGTCCCAATAGAGGGTTACCATCCATGTCCCAATAGAGGGTTACCATCCATGTCCCAATAGAGGGTTACCATCCCAATAGAGGGTTACCATCCATGTCCCAATAGAGGGTTACCATCACAATATAGGGTTACCATCCATGTCCCAATGGTCATGATAACATTCAAAAAGTATCCAAAAGTATCCATTGTCACATAATTTCCTATTAAATACTTGTAAATGAATATGGCAAAGCTGCCCCCTCTCCCCTTTGCTTTTACAAATGTTTATAAAATCACATTACTTTCAGGTCAAAAGTAAAATATGTTGATGTACCTGAGCTGTTGGAACACAGGTGGACAGTCGTTCTGGTCTCCCACCTGGACACTGACCGTAGCACTGGTCTCCACTCCAGCCATGCTCAATGCACGCACCACCAGAGAGTAAGAACCTGTACGCTAAATAAACACACACCATCAGAGTAAGAGCCTGTACACTATATAAACACACACCATCAGAGAGTAACAACCTGTACACTATATAAACACACACCATCAGAGAGTAACAACCTGTACACTATATAAACACACACCACTAGAGAGTAACAACCTGTACACTATATAAACACACACCATCAGAGAGTAACAACCTGTACGCTACATAAACACACACCATCAGAGTAACAACCTGTACACTATATAAACACACACCATCAGAGTAACAACCTGTACACTATATAAACACGCACCATCAGAGAGTAACAACCTGTACACTATATAAACACACACCATCAGAGAGTAACAACCTGTACACTATATAAACACACACCATCAGAGAGTAACAACCTGTACACTATATAAACACACACCATCAGAGAGTAACAACCTGTACACTATATAAACACACACCATCAGAGTAACAACCTGTACACTATATAAACACACACCACCAGAGTAACAACCTGTACACTAAATAAACACGCACCATCAGAGAGTAACAACCTGTACACTATATAAACACACATTACTAGAGAGTAACAACCTGTACACTATATAAACACACACCATCAGAGTAAGAGCCTGTACACTATATAAACACACACCATCAGAGAGTAACAACCTGTACACTATATAAACACACACCATCAGAGAGTAACAACCTGTACACTATATAAACACACACCATCAGAGTAAGAGCCTGTACACTATATAAACACACACCATCAGAGAGTAACAACCTGTACACTATATAAACACACACCATCAGAGTAAGAGCCTGTACACTATATAAACACACACCACCAGAGAGTAACAACCTGTACACTATATAAACACACACCATCAGAGAGTAACAACCTGTACACTATATAAACACACACCACCAGAGAGTAACAACCTGTACACTATATAAACACACACCATCAGAGAGTAACAACCTGTACACTATATAAACACACATTACTAGAGAGTAACAACCTGTACACTATATAAACACACACCATCAGAGAGTAACAACCTGTACACTATATAAACACACACCACCAGAGAGTAACAACCTGTACACTATATAAACACACACCATCAGAGTAACAACCTGTACACTATATAAACACGCACCATCAGAGAGTAACAACCTGTACACTATATAAACACACACCATCAGAGAGTAACAACCTATACACTATATAAACACACACCATCAGAGTAACAACCTGTACACTATATAAACACGCACCATCGGAGAGTAACAACCTGTACACTATATAAACACACACCACCAGAGAGTAACAACCTGTACACTATATAAACACACACCATCAGAGTAACAACCTGTACACTATATAAACACGCACCATCAGAGAGTAACAACCTGTACACTATATAAACACGCACCATCAGAGAGTAACAACCTGTACACTATATAAACACACACCATCAGAGTAACAACCTGTACACTATATAAACACGCACCATCAGAGAGTAACAACCTGTACACTATATAAACACACACCATCAGAGTAAGAGCCTGTACACTATATAAACACACATTACTAGAGAGTAACAACCTGTACACTATATAAACACACACCATCAGAGAGTAACAACCTATACACTATATAAACACACACCATCAGAGTAACAACCTGTACACTATATAAACACACACCATCAGAGTAACAACCTGTACACTATATAAACACGCACCATCAGAGAGTAACAACCTGTACACTATATAAACACACACCATCAGAGTAAGAGCCTGTACACTATATAAACACACACCATCAGAGAGTAACAACCTGTACACTATATAAACACACACCATCAGAGAGTAACAACCTGTACACTATATAAACACACACCATCAGAGAGTAACAACCTGTACACTATATAAACACACAACACCAGAGAGTAACAACCTGTACACTATATAAACACACACCATCAGAGAGTAACAACCTGTACACTATGTAAACACGCACCATCAGAGAGTAACAACCTGTACACTATATAAACACGCACCATCAGAGAGTAACAACCTATACACTATATAAACACACACCACCAGAGAGTAACAACCTATACACTATATAAACACACACCATCAGTGTAAGAGCCTGTACACTATATAAACACGCACCATCAGAGAGTAACAACCTATACACTATATAAACACGCACCATCAGAGAGTAACAACCTGTACACTATATAAACACACCATCAGAGAGTAACAACCTGTACACTATATAAACACACACCATCAGAGAGTAACAACCTGTACACTATATAAACACACACCATCAGAGAGTAACAACCTGTACACTATATAAACACACACCATCAGAGAGTAACAACCTGTACACTATATAAACACACACCACCAGAGAGTAACAACCTATACACTATATAAACACACACCATCAGAGAGTAACAACCTGTACACTATATAAACACGCACCATCAGAGAGTAACAACCTATACACTATATAAACACACACCATCAGAGAGTACAACCTGTACACTATATAAACACGCACCATCAGAGAGTAACAACCTGTACACTATATAACACACACCATCAGAGAGTAGCAACTGTACACTATAAAACCACACCATCAGAGTAAGAAAGCCTGTACACTATATAAACACACACCATCAGAGAGTAAACACCTGTACACTATATAAAACACACACACACCAGAGAGTAACAACCTGTACACTATATAACACACACCATCAGAGAGTACAACCTGTACACTATATAAACACACACCACCAGAGAGTAACAACCTGTACACTATATAAACACCACCATCAGAGTAACAACCTGTACACTATATAAACACACACCACAGAGAGTAACAACCTGTACACTATATACAACCACCATCAGAGAGTAACAACCTGTACACTATTAAACACACACCATCAGAGAGTAACAACCTGTACACTATATAAACACACACACTAGAGAGTAACACCTGTACTCTATATAACACACACCATCAGAGTAAGAGCCTGTACACTATATAAACACACACCATCAGAGAGTAACAACCTGTACACTATATAAACACACACCATCAGAGAGTAACAACCTGTACACTATATAAACACAATCACTAGAGAGTAACAACCTGTACTATATAACCACACACCATCAGAGTAACAACCTGACCTAATAAACACACACCATCAGAGAGTAACACTGTACACTATATAAACACACACCATCAGAGAGTAACAACCTATACACTATATAAAAACACACCCCACCAGAGAGTAACAACCTATACACTATATAAACACACACCATCAGAGTAAGAGCCTGTAAACTATATAAACACACACCATCAGAGAGTAACAACCTGTACACTATATAAAACACACACACCACAGAGGTAACAAACCTGTACACTATATAAACACACACCATCAGAGAGTAACAACCTGTACACTATATAACACACATACTAGAGAGTAACAACCTGTACACTATATAACAACACCACCATCAGAGTAAGAGCCTGTACACTATATAACACACACCATCAGAAGTAACAACCTGTACACTATATAAACACACACCATCAAGAGTAACAACCTTACACACATATAAACACACACCATCAGTAGAGCCTGTACACTATATAAACACACACCATCAGAGAGTAACAACCTGTACACTATATAAACACACACCATCGAGAGTAAACCTGTACACTATTAAACACACACCACCAGAGAGTAACAACCTGTACACTATATAAACACACACCATCAGAGAGTAACAACCTGTACACTATATAAACACACACCACCAGAGAAGTAACAACCTGTACACTATATAAAACACACACCATCAGAGAGTAACAACCTGTACACTATATAAACACACATACAGAGAGTAACACCTGTACACTATATAAACACACACCATCAGAGAGTAACAACCTGTACACTATATAAACACACACCACACAGAGATAACACCTGTACACTATATAAACACCACCATCAGAGTAACAACCTGTACACTATATAACACCACCATCAGAGAGTAACAACCTGTACACTATATAAACACCCACCATCAGAGAGTAACAACCTTACACTATAAAAACACACACCATCAGAGTAACAACCTGTACACTAATAAACCACGCACATCAGAGAGTAAACACCTGTACACTATATAAACACACACACACAGAGTACACAACCTGTACACTATATAACACACACCATCAGAGTAACAACCTGTACACTATATAAACACGCACCATCAGAGAGTAACAACCTGTACACTATATAAACAACACCATCAGAGAGTACAACCTGTACACTATATAAACACACAACCATCAGAGTAACAACCTGTACACTATATAAACACACACCATCAGAGAGTAACAACCTGTACACTATATAAACACACACCACTCAGGAGATTAACAACCTGTACACTATATAAACACACACCATCAGAGAGTAACAACCTGTACACTATATAAACAAACCCCCATCAGAGTAAACCTGTACACTATAATAACACACACACCAGAGAGTAACAACCTGTACACTATATAAACACAACACACACATCAGAGAGTAACAACCTGTACACTATATAACACACACCACGAGAGTAACAACCTGTACACTATATAAACACACAACCATCAGAGACGTAAAAAACCTGTAACACGTATATAAACAAGAAAACATACTAGAGAGTTAACAAGCCTTAAAAAACACTTAAATAAACACACACACAGAAAGCTGTACACATA
>NC_052332.1:43304079-43326579 GCF_016432855.1 Salvelinus namaycush
CGTCCCCAAACCATTGGGGAGGCCTTTGTTAGAGAGAGATACTCTCGCGCCACCCAGCGTAACAGTCCCTCTATAAAGCGCCTGTGCTCCAGGTCAATGAGAAGGGTGTGCTTGAAAGGATGCACATAACTCTGCAATATTGGGTTGTATTGAAGAGAGTCTCAGTCTTAAATAATTATCCACACACAGTCTGTGCCTGTATTTAGTTTTCATGCTAGTGAGGGCCGAGAATCCACTCTCACATAGGTACATGGTTGTAAAGGGCATCAGTGTCTTAACAGCTTAATTTACCAAGGCAGGATACTCTGAGCGCAGCCCTATCCAGAAATCTGGCAGTGGCTTCTGATTCAATTCAATTTTCACAGAAACGTTTGCTGCAATTTCGATGAGGCTCTCCTGTTCAGATATCGGTAAGTGCACTGGAGGCAGGGCATGAAAGGGATAACGAATCCAGTTCTTAATCATAGCTTCAATTTTGTCCCGCATTGAATATAGATGCGGAGAGTCCCTGTAATCCTAGATTCAGATCATTCAGGCGAGGAAAAAACATCACCCAGATAGGCCAGTCGTGTGAGAAACTCGTCCTCATGCAAAGCGGTGAGACAAGTGAAAATGATGGTCAGTGAAAAAAACTTTAAGCTTGTCTCTCAATTTAAAAAAAATTGTCAATACTTTGCCCCTTGATAACCAGCGTTACATTGTCACTGCCCATATCATTGCATAGTGCAGAAAATACATGAGAATTCAGGGGCCTTGCTTTAACAAAGTTAACCATTTTCACTGTAGTGTCCAAAACGTCTTTCAAGCTGTCAGGCATTCCCTTGGCAGCAAGAGCCTCTCGGTGGATGCTGCAGTGTACCCAAGTGGCGTCGGGAGCAACTGCTTGCACGCACGTTACCACTCCACTATGTCTCCCTGTCATGGCTTTTGCGTCATCAGTACAGATACCAACATGAGCAGCAGCTTCGTTTGGCTACATAGTGGAATTCCCACGAGAGAGTAACGGTTAATGTGATTGGATGTTAATTATTTGACTAGGCTAACTGTATTATTTGACTAGGCTAACTGTATTATTTGACTAGGCTAACTGTATTTGACATTGTGTTGTTATTTCGCTAAATGGTTTCATTTTATTTTGGCAGTGAAACGAGGCTACTTAGGTGAGAGAAAAAAACTCACCCAAATGTATGAATGGAGTGTTTGAAAATGTGAATAAATAAAAAAAAGTAAAAATAAATAAATAATAATAATATATACAGTATATATATATATATTTTAATAATGTGAATCACATTTTTATTTGGCGTACCCTCAACGGCATTGCCCCAGTTTGGGAATACCTTCCTTTAGTACATACTTGTAAATTATATTATGTGAGCTTAACATTTAAAAAAATATATATATATATATATGTAAAAATATTTTCCTAAAATATATATTTTTTTGAAGTACTAATGTTACTGTCCCCACTACAAAAACAAAACACTAACAGGGCATTCGAAAACTATTCAGAACACTTGACCATTTCCACATTTTGTTACATTCCAGCCTTATTCTAAAATGGATTAAAAACTTTTTCCCCCTCATTAATCTACACACAATACCCCATAATGACATCACAATACCCCATAATGACATCACAAACCCCCATAATGACATCACAATACCCCATAATGACAAAGCGAAAACAGGTTTTTAGAATTAAAATATTTACTTAAGGTTCGAGCCCAGGCTCTGTCGTAGCCGGCTGCGACCGGGAGGCCCATGGGGCGGCGCACAATTGGCCCAGCGTCGTCCGGGTTGGGAGGGTTTGGCCGGCAGGGATATCCTTGTCTCATCGCGCACTAGCAACTCCTGTGGCGGGCCGGGCGCAGTGCATGCTGACCAGGTCACCAGGTGTATGGTGTTTCCTCCGACACATTGGTGCGGCTGTCTTCCGGGTTGGATGCGCGCTGTGTTAAGAAGCGGTGCGGTTGGGTTGTGTTTCGGAGGACGCATGGCTCTCGACCTTCGCCTCTCCCGAGTCCGTGCGGGAGTTGCAGCGATGAGACAAGACAGTAACTACCAGCAATTGGATACCACAAAATTGGGGAGAAAAGGGGCGTAAAAAATAAAATAAAAATAATATTTACATAACTATTCAGACCCTTTGCTATGAGACTACAAATTGAGCTCAGGTGCATCCTGTTTCCATTGATCATCCTTGAGCTGTTTCTACAACTTGATTGGAGTCCACCTGTGGTAAATTTTATTGATTGGACATGATTTGGAAAGCCACACACCTGTCTACATAAGGTCCCAGAGTTGACAGTGCATGTCAGAGCAAAAACCAAGCCATGAGGTCTAAGGAATTGTCCGTTGAGATCCGAGGCAGGATTGTTTCGAGGCACAGATCTGGGGAAGGGTACCAAAACATTTCTGCAGTATTGAAGGTCCCCAACAACACAGTGGCCTCCATCATTCTTAAATGGAAGAAGTTTGGAACAACCAAGACTCTTCCTAGAGCTGACTGCCCGGCAAAACTGAGAAATCGGGGGAGAAGGGCCTTGGTCAGGGAGATGACCAAGAACCCGATGGTCACTCTGACAGAGCTCTAGAGTTGGGAGATGGGAGAACCTTCCAGAAGGACAACCATCTCTGCAGCACTCCACCAATCAGGCCTTTATGGTAGAGTGGCCAGACGGAAGCCACTCCTCAGTAAAAGGCACATGGCAGCCCGCTTGGAGTTTGCCAAAAGGCACCTAAAGGACTTTCAGACCATGAGAAACAAGATTCTCTGGTCTGATGAAACAAAGATTGAACTCTTTGGCCTGAATGCCAAGTGTCGCGTCTAGAGGAAACCTGACACCAGAGCTTGAGAGGATCTGCATAGAAGAATGGGAGAAATCTATTTTTGCTTTGTCATTATGGGGTATTGTGATGTCATTATGGGGTATTGTGATGTCATTATGGGGTATTGTGTGTAGATTGATGAGGGGAAAAATCGATTTAATCCATTTTGGAATAAGGCTGTAACATAACAGGGCTACCGAGTGGCGCAGCGGTCTAAGGCACTACATCTCAGTGCAAGAGGCGTCACCACAGTCCATAGTTCGATTCCCGGCTGTATCACATCCGGCCGTGATTGGGAGTCCCATAGGGTGGCGCACATTTGGCCCAGCATCATCCAGGTTTGGCAGGGGTAGGCCGTCAATGTAAATACGAATTTGTTCTTAACTGACTTGCCTAGTTAAATAAAGGTTAAATTTAAAAAATAAAAAGAACAAAATGTGCAAAAAGTCAAGGGGTCTGAATTCTTTTTGCAATGTAACTGTTTTGTTGTTGTAGTGGGGACTGTAACATTAGTTACACACACCGTAAAGACATGTCATTTTGTCCTTGAAACATTTAATTGAAATCCTGTAGAATTCTATTAATTCCTTTGGAGGACTGCCCCTACTGGGGAGAGACAATATGGCCGACCGGTGACTTCAAAGCATCTCAATGACCAATACATAGCATAGGTTTATATATGTCCTTGGTCTAGATTCAGGTCTGCTTTCACATGGATATCCCCACCATGCAGTGTGTGTGTGTGTGTGTGTGTGTGTGTGTGTGTGTGTGTGTGTGTGTGTGTGTGTGTGTGTGTGTGTGTGTGTGTGTGTGTGTGTGTGTGTGTGTGTGTGTGTGTGTGTGACTCTGTCTTTGTTGTTGACCAGTAAAGTCCTGATATAGATCTTTATCTCAGAGAGCTGAATAAAGGACCTCTAAACTGTACCAGCTCTGCTACAATACACACTAATCACTTCCACGTTCAGTGTGTGTGTGTGTGTGTGTGTGTGTGTGTGTGTGTGTGTGTGTGTGTGTGTGTGTGTGTGTGTGTGTGTGTGTGTGTGTGTGTGTGTGTGTGTGTGTGTGTGTGTGTGTGTGTGTGTGTACCAGTTCTCATCTGACATACATCCTGTCAGATCAACTGATACAGAGGACCCTATTTCAATTCCCCCCTAAGCTAACCTAAAGCCAACCTAAAGCCAACCTAAAGCTAACCTATAGCCAGACTAGAGCTAACCTAAAGCCAGTCTAAAGCTAACCTAAAGCCAACCTAAAGCCAGTCTAAAGCTAACCTAAAGCCAACCTAAAGCTAACCTAAAGCTAACCTAAAGCCAACCTAAAGCCAACTATAGCCAGTCTAAAGCCAACCTAAAGACAGTCTAAAGCTAACCTAAAGCCAACCTAAAGCCAACTATAGCCAGTCTAAAGACATTTACATTTACATTTTAGTCATTTAGCAGACGCTCTTATCCAGAGCGACTTACAGTAGAGTGCATACATTTTTTATTACATTTTACATACTGAGACAAGGATATCCCTACCGGCCAAACCCTCCCTAACCCGGACGACGCTATGCCAATTGTGCGTCGCCCCACGGACCTCCCGGTTGCGGCCGGCTGCGACAGAGCCTGGGCGCGAACCCAGCCCAGCCTGGGCGCGAACCCAGAGACTCTGGTGGCGCAGCTAGCACTGCGATGCAGTGCCCTAGACCACTGCGCCACCCGGGAGGCTTGCCCCTACTGGGGAGAGACAATAAAGCCAACCTAAAGGCAGTCTAAAGCCAACCTAAAGCCAACCTAAAGCTAACCTAAAGCCAACCTAAAGCTAACCTAAAGCCAACCTAAAGCTAACCTAAAGCTAACCTAAAGCCAACCTAAAGCTAACCTAAAGCCAATCTAAAGCTAACCTAAAGCCAACCTAAAACCAGTCTACAGCCAACCTAAAGCCAGTCTAAAGCCAACCTAAAGCCAACCTAAAGCTAACCTAAAGCCAACCTAAAACCAGTCTACAGCCAACCTAAAGCCAACCTAAAACCAGTCTACAGCCAACCTAAAGCCAACCTAGAGCTAACCTAAAGCCAACCTAAAGCCAACCTAAAGCCAGTATAAAGCCAACCTAAAGCCAACCTAAAGCCAACCTAAAGCCAACCTAAAGCTAACCTAAAGCCAATCTATCACAACTATGTGGACTTCAAGACCTTTGATGGATAATACAAAGTTGTGTACTAATCCCTTGCTTCTACTGTGATTGTCTCATCTTTCACCCCTGTCTAACTGTGCAGAAGGGGAGAGGCTCACTAATGCTACCTCGCTTTTCCAACCAAGGTGCATAAATTAGGAGCCAACTGAAGTATAGAGAATATTCAGCAACACAATGGGATTAAATCAAAAAGCTTATTTATTGTTAAAAGTAGAACCGACCCATTTAGGCTTTTGGCCTTCTTTAGGGTTATTCGTTGTCTAACGCTTCTCACCACTTCACCTTCTCACCATTTCACCTTCTCACCATTTTACACCACTTCACCATTTCACCTTCTCACCATTTTACACCACTTCACCATTTCACCTTCTCACCATTTCACCTTCTCACCATTTCACCTTCTCACCACTTCACCTTTTCACCACTTCACCTTCTCACCACTTCACCTACTTACCATTTCACCTTCTCACCATTTCACCTTCTCACCACTTCACCTTCTCACCACTTCACCTTCTTACCATTTCACCTTCTCACCATTTCACCTTCTCACCACTTCACCATTTCACCTTCTCCCCATTTCACCTTCTCACCCCTTCACCTTCTCACCATTTCACCTTCTCACCAGTCCAGTCCAGTTTACCAGTATACCCAGTACACATCTGGACATGCTCTCAAATCCCAACCACAAAGCCGGATGACCAAGAGGATGATGACGGGGATGGTGGTTGTTATGTAATTATGTCATCCCCTGGGTGAACCATTACCGTTGTACAGTAAACTGATTCAGTGGGGGGGAGGGAGTGAGAGAGGGAGGGGGTAGATGGAAAAAGAAAGGGAGAGAGAGAAAGAGAGGGAGGCAGAAGTAGAGTGGACTGTTTGGGGTTATGGTACAGTGCAGTATGTAAGCTAGCTATCCCTCAAACACACTGACATCCCACCGTAGGGTTCACATACAATACAGCCCCCCCCCCCCCCCCCCCCCCCCCCGTCTCTCTCAGGGTGAAAGTGGGAAAGGTTCTGACAGCTGTCAAGGATTAGTGTTCCATCACGTCAAAAGGCAGCGGTAGATTTATGTGTGTGTGTGTGTGTGTGTGTGTGTGAGAGTGTGTGTGTGTGTGTGTGAGTGTGTGTGTCTTTGTGTGTGAGTGTGCGTGTGTGTGTGTGTGTGTGTGAGTGCGTGCGCGTGCGTGCGCGTGCATGTGCGTGTGTGTGTGAGAGCAGGCTAAAGGCATCAGCGTGCTTCAGTTCGGCTGGCGCCTTGCCAAACCGGGCTAGCCCAACCCGAAGGAGTGTTCTCCAGACTCCTTTAGAAGACCTTAGCTTGATAAACGAGAAAGAAAAGCAGCAATAGTACTGTTTGTCCATTATGAGACGCCGTAGCCAGTATACACTTCCTCAAAATAGTCAGAATGATTCTAAGATAATCTGTCATTCATTTTGACGTTTTTTTACCGAGGAGATCTTAGTCGTGCAACATCTAACTGACATGTTTGGTCCAGTATTTCTCAATGAAAAAAAAGTCCTCTCTAGTTAAATGACAACAAAGACTATATTGAAGAATCCCTACTGTTGACCAATCACAGACGAAGCTTCGGCTCCGAACTTCGGCTTGCCTCCAGAAAACATGTTGTGTGCCTGAAACAGCCCCCCCCCCAAAAAACACTGAAGTCCAAAACAAACAAAAACCTCACAAAATGCTGTCATAAAACATATAGGAACTCTACCCCCCCCCCCCCGTCTTCTCTCCTGTGTTATGAGGAACCAGAGTGTTGGTGAGGACGCCTTCAGAGCATTCAGGCTACATACATCAACGTAGCAGCACACAGAAGCTTACACCAACATAAGCCGGCTATAAACATGTCATAACTCTTGACTGGGCAGCAAATACTGCCTGTACTTTTCTACACCAGGAGCATAAATGTGTGTGTGTGTGTGTGTGTGTGTGTGTGTGTGTGTGTGTGTGTGTGTGTGTGTGTGTGTGTGTGTGTGTGTGTGTGTGTGTGTGTGTCAATATCTGGTTGAAAACATGGAGTCTGTTGGAATGGTCTTCTCTATGGAAGGTGAGAGGGGTGACGACTTAAAACATGACCTTCTGGTGTCTCACACTGACACACACCCTGCTGGGCGGTTTCCCTCACCTCCACGCCACGCTGGAGAATCTTTAGAAAGACTCCCTCGCATTCTCATCGGGGGCCTGGTCATGCCAGCTGTTGGAATGCAGCTCCACAGACACAGACACACACAAACACGCAGGCACACACACACACACACACACACACACACACACACACACACACACACACACACACACACACACACACACACACACAAACACACACACCCTTTGAAAGAAGGCTCTGCATCTGGGGTAACGTTTCCACGATGAGGCCAGTGGACACCAAATCCTCTTCTCTGGTTTGACGGGGGCCCAGAAAAACATGCTTTTGATTGGTTAAGGACACAATGTATACTTTTGAAAGCAACCAATCAAATCAGAGGAAACCTGGTAGATCTAAACTTCTAAATCACATGTGCACCGATCTGCTACAGCGTCCCTCACAAAGGCATGTCAGTAACCAGTTATCTATGGCTTCCCTCACAAAGGCATGTCAGTAACCGGTTATCTACAGCTTCCCTCACAAAGGCATGCCAGTAACCGGTTATCTACAGCTTCCCTCACAAAGGCATGTCAGTAACCGGTTATCTACAGCTTCCCTCACAAAGGCATGTCAGTAACCGGTTATCTACAGCTTCCCTCACAAAGGCATGCCAGTAACCGGTTATCTACAGCTTCCCTCACAAAGGCATGTCAGTAACCGGTTATCTACAGCTTCCCTCACAAAGGCATGTCAGTAACCGGTTATCAACGGCTTCCCTCACAAAGGCATGTCAGTAACCGGTTATCTACAGCTTCCCTCACAAAGGCATGTCAGTAACCGGTTATCAACGGCTTCCCTCACAAAGGCATGCCAGTAACCGGTTATCTATGGCTTCCCTCACAAGGGCATGTCAGTAACCGGTTATCAACGGCTTCCCTAACAAGGGCATGTCAGTAACCAGTTATATATGGCTTCCCTCACAAGGGCATGCCAGTAACCGGTTATCTACAGCTTCCCTCACAAGGGCATGCCAGTAACCAGTTATATATGGCTTCCCTCACAAAGGCATGCCAGTAACCAGTTATCAACGGCTTCCCTCACAAAGACATGCCAGTAACCAGTTATCAACGGCTTCCCTCACAAGGGCATGTCAGTAACCAGTTATATATGGCTTCCCTCACAAGGGCATGCCAGTAACCGGTTATCTACAGCTTCCCTCACAAGGGCATGCCAGTAACCAGTTATCTATGGCTTCCCTCACAAGGGCATGTCAGTAACCAGTTATATATGGCTTCCCTCACAAAGGCATGCCAGTAACCAGTTATCAACGGCTTCCCTCACAAAGACATGCCAGTAACCAGTTATCAACGGCTTCCCTCACAAGGGCATGTCAGTAACCAGTTATATATGGCTTCCCTCACAAGGGCATGTCAGTAACCAGTTATCTACAGCTTCCCTCACAAGGGCATGTCAGTAACCAGTTATATATGGCTTCCCTCACAAGGGCATGTCAGTAACCAGTTATATATGGCTTCCCTCACAAGGGCATGCCAGTAACCAGTTATCAACGGCTTCCCTCACAAGGGCATGATAGTAACCAGTTATCTATGGCTTCCCTCACAAGGGCATGTCAGTAACCGGTTATCTACAGCTTCCCTCACAAGGGCATGCCAGTAACCAGTTATCTATGGCTTCCCTCACAAGGGCATGTCAGTAACCAGTTATATATGGCTTCCCTCACAAAGGCATGCCAGTAACCAGTTATCAACGGCTTCCCTCACAAAGACATGCCAGTAACCAGTTATCAACGGCTTCCCTCACAAGGGCATGTCAGTAACCGGTTATCTACAGCTTCCCTCACAAGGGCATGTCAGTAACCAGTTATATATGGCTTCCCTCACAAGGGCATGTCAGTAACCAGTTATATATGGCTTCCCTCACAAGGGCATGTCAGTAACCGGTTATATATGGCTTCCCTCACAAGGGCATGTCAGTAACCAGTTATATATGGCTTCCCTCACAAGGGCATGCCAGTAACCGGTTATCTACAGCTTCCCTCACAAGGGCATGCCAGTAACCAGTTATCTATGGCTTCCCTCACAAGGGCATGTCAGTAACCAGTTATATATGGCTTCCCTCACAAAGGCATGCCAGTAACCAGTTATCAACGGCTTCCCTCACAAAGACATGCCAGTAACCAGTTATCAACGGCTTCCCTCACAAGGGCATGTCAGTAACCAGTTATATATGGCTTCCCTCACAAGGGCATGTCAGTAACCAGTTATCTACAGCTTCCCTCACAAGGGCATGTCAGTAACCAGTTATATATGGCTTCCCTCACAAGGGCATGTCAGTAACCAGTTATATATGGCTTCCCTCACAAGGGCATGCCAGTAACCAGTTATCAACGGCTTCCCTCACAAGGGCATGATAGTAACCAGTTATCTATGGCTTCCCTCACAAGGGCATGTCAGTAACCGGTTATCTACAGCTTCCCTCACAAGGGCATGCCAGTAACCAGTTATCTATGGCTTCCCTCACAAGGGCATGTCAGTAACCAGTTATATATGGCTTCCCTCACAAAGGCATGCCAGTAACCAGTTATCAACGGCTTCCCTCACAAAGACATGCCAGTAACCAGTTATCAACGGCTTCCCTCACAAGGGCATGTCAGTAACCGGTTATCTACAGCTTCCCTCACAAGGGCATGTCAGTAAACAGTTATATATGGCTTCCCTCACAAGGGCATGTCAGTAACCAGTTATATATGGCTTCCCTCACAAGGGCATGTCAGTAACCGGTTATATATGGCTTCCCTCACAAGGGCATGTCAGTAACCAGTTATATATGGCTTCCCTCACAAGGGCATGCCAGTAACCAGTTATCTACGGCTTCCCTCACAAGGGCATGATAGTAACCAGTTATCAACGGCTTCCCTCACAAGGGCATGTCAGTAACCGGTTATCTATGGCTTCCCTCACAAGGGCATGCCAGTAACCGGTTATCAACGGCTTCCCTCACAAGGGCATGCCAGTAACCAGTTATATATGGCTTCCCTCACAAAGGCATGCCAGTAACCGGTTATCTACAGCTTCCCTCACAAAGGCATGTCAGTAACCGGTTATCTACAGCTTCCCTCACAAAGGCATGTCAGTAACCGGTTATCAACGGCTTCCCTCACAAAGGCATGTCAGTAACCGGTTATCTACAGCTTCCCTCACAAAGGCATGTCAGTAACCGGTTATCAACGGCTTCCCTCACAAAGGCATGCCAGTAACCGGTTATCTATGGCTTCCCTCACAAGGGCATGTCAGTAACCGGTTATCAACGGCTTCCCTAACAAGGGCATGTCAGTAACCAGTTATATATGGCTTCCCTCACAAGGGCATGCCAGTAACCGGTTATCTACAGCTTCCCTCACAAGGGCATACCAGTAACCAGTTATATATGGCTTCCCTCACAAAGGCATGCCAGTAACCAGTTATCAACGGCTTCCCTCACAAAGACATGCCAGTAACCAGTTATCAACGGCTTCCCTCACAAGGGCATGTCAGTAACCAGTTATATATGGCTTCCCTCACAAGGGCATGCCAGTAACCGGTTATCTACAGCTTCCCTCACAAGGGCATGCCAGTAACCAGTTATCTATGGCTTCCCTCACAAGGGCATGTCAGTAACCAGTTATATATGGCTTCCCTCACAAAGGCATGCCAGTAACCAGTTATCAACGGCTTCCCTCACAAAGACATGCCAGTAACCAGTTATCAACGGCTTCCCTCACAAGGGCATGTCAGTAACCAGTTATATATGGCTTCCCTCACAAGGGCATGTCAGTAACCAGTTATCTACAGCTTCCCTCACAAGGGCATGTCAGTAACCAGTTATATATGGCTTCCCTCACAAGGGCATGTCAGTAACCAGTTATATATGGCTTCCCTCACAAGGGCATGCCAGTAACCAGTTATCAACGGCTTCCCTCACAAGGGCATGATAGTAACCAGTTATCTATGGCTTCCCTCACAAGGGCATGCCAGTAACCAGTTATCTATGGCTTCCCTCACAAGGGCATGTCAGTAACCAGTTATATATGGCTTCCCTCACAAAGGCATGCCAGTAACCAGTTATCAACGGCTTCCCTCACAAAGACATGCCAGTAACCAGTTATCAACGGATTCCCTCACAAGGGCATGTCAGTAACCGGTTATCTACAGCTTCCCTCACAAGGGCATGTCAGTAACCAGTTATATATGGCTTCCCTCACAAGGGCATGTCAGTAACCAGTTATATATGGCTTCCCTCACAAGGGCATGTCAGTAACCGGTTATATATGGCTTCCCTCACAAGGGCATGTCAGTAACCAGTTATATATGGCTTCCCTCACAAGGGCATGCCAGTAACCGGTTATCTACAGCTTCCCTCACAAGGGCATGCCAGTAACCAGTTATCTATGGCTTCCCTCACAAGGGCATGTCAGTAACCAGTTATATATGGCTTCCCTCACAAAGGCATGCCAGTAACCAGTTATCAACGGCTTCCCTCACAAAGACATGCCAGTAACCAGTTATCAACGGCTTCCCTCACAAGGGCATGTCAGTAACCAGTTATATATGGCTTCCCTCACAAGGGCATGTCAGTAAGCAGTTATCTACAGCTTCCCTCACAAGGGCATGTCAGTAACCAGTTATATATGGCTTCCCTCACAAGGGCATGTCAGTAACCAGTTATATATGGCTTCCCTCACAAGGGCATGCCAGTAACCAGTTATCAACGGCTTCCCTCACAAGGGCATGATAGTAACCAGTTATCTATGGCTTCCCTCACAAGGGCATGTCAGTAACCGGTTATCTACAGCTTCCCTCACAAGGGCATGCCAGTAACCAGTTATCTATGGCTTCCCTCACAAGGGCATGTCAGTAACCAGTTATATATGGCTTCCCTCACAAAGGCATGCCAGTAACCAGTTATCAACGGCTTCCCTCACAAAGACATGCCAGTAACCAGTTATCAACGGCTTCCCTCACAAGGGCATGTCAGTAACCGGTTATCTACAGCTTCCCTCACAAGGGCATGTCAGTAACCAGTTATATATGGCTTCCCTCACAAGGGCATGTCAGTAACCAGTTATATATGGCTTCCCTCACAAGGGCATGTCAGTAACCGGTTATATATGGCTTCCCTCACAAGGGCATGTCAGTAACCAGTTATATATGGCTTCCCTCACAAGGGCATGCCAGTAACCAGTTATCTACGGCTTCCCTCACAAGGGCATGATAGTAACCAGTTATCAACGGCTTCCCTCACAAGGGCATGTCAGTAACCGGTTATCAACGGCTTCCCTCACAAGGGCATGCCAGTAACCGGTTATCAACGGCTTCCCTCACAAGGGCATGTCAGTAACCGGTTATCAACGGCTTCCCTCACAAGGGCATGTCAGTAACCGGTTATCAACGGCTTCCCTAACAAGGGCATGCCAGTAACCGGTTATCTTGTGCGATTGTGTCTGGTGTGTGTGTCTGCTGTGTGTGTGTGTGTGTGTGTGTGTGTGTGTGTGTGTGTGTGTGTGTGTGTGTGTGTGTGTGTGTGTGTGTGTGTGTGTGTGTGTGTGTGTCTGGTGTGTGTCTGGTGTGTATCTGGTGTGTGTGTGTCTGTTGTGTGTCTGGTGTGTGTGTGTGTGTGTCCATTCTACACTCTCACTCCATGTTATACCAGCCTGATCACTTTAAATAGACTTCGATATCAGACGTTTAAAAAGTTCCTGAGAATGTCTACATATGCCTTTCTTGGCACTCACAAAAAAAGAAAAAAAAAGAAAACGATTGCCCAGCTCAGGGCACAAGCTGGTGCTGCATAGACCACTATGGCAGTTCACAACGATCTAGCAAGCAGTGAGAATACTGTGAATATTGATCATCATACCTGATGGTAATAACGAGTTTCTTTTTAATATTATATTTGTTTTAAGCCTTCCCCAAACCACAGCCCTAACCTTAACCACTCGGAATGAATGCCTAAACTGTTAACCTTTGAGTTATTTCTGTTTTAAACCCTGTAACCACAATTAAAAATAGACCTTCATCCATAATTCGGGTAAATTTCGAAAGAGAAACTATGAGGTGTTGTTGGGTTATACAGTATAGTGAAGTCATTCACCATAGCAGATCCTATTTGTCATGGACAGCTGTGTCAAGGAAACACCAGTGTGAACCTGCCTACTCAAACACTGTGGGTGTGTGTGTCTGTTGTGTGTCTGTTGTGTGTCTGGTGTGTGTCTGGTGTGTGTCTGGTGTGTGTCTGGTGTGTGTGTGTGTGTGTGTGTGTGTGTGTGTGTGTGTGTGTGTGTGTGTGTGTGTGTGTGTGTGTGTGTGTGTGTGTGTCTGGTGTGTGTGTGTCTGGTGTGTGTGTGTGTGTGTGTGTGTGTGTGTGTGTGTGTGTGTGTGTGTGTGTGTGTGTGTGTGTGTGTGTGTGTGTGTGTGTGTGTGTGTGTGTGTTTTTGGATTTACTATCCTTGTGAGTACTTCTGGTCCCCACAAGGATAGTAAAGCAAGAACAATTCAGACAAGTGGGGACATTTTAGGATTAGGGGTTAGGTTTAGGGTTACAATTAGGGCAAAGGTTAAAATTAGGGTTAGGGTTACAATTAGGGTTAGGGAAAATTTGATTTTTAAGGGAATTAATTGTTTGGTCACCACAAGGGTAGTAAACATGTGTGTGTGTGTGTGTTTGAGTTTGTGTGTTTCACCGCTTTCATGCCAGGCATACATGTCCCTCAGTAAAACTTGAGCTGAATTTTTATCAGTGTTTTCTGTCTCTCAACACTACCCTTTTACAATGAACACACACTACGCCACTTCCGGTGTACACGGTGAAAACGCTTCCGCTTCTTTCCGGGACCAAACTCTGTCAAACATAGAGATCGGCCCGTAAATGGAGACAGCTGAAGTCTGAATCCCGTGAGGGTGAAAGACAGTCAACTGACAAGCCTGTTGGGAAACGCTTGGCGAGTTAGCTGGTTAGCTAGCCTCGCTATAGACTTAGCTGGCTAGCTACCTTGAACGGCAATAACAGAAACAGCTAACCGCTAAAACATATGGATTCCTGTAGAAACCTACGGAGTGGTGAGAAAAATATGGAGCCGAATTGATCAAAGAAAGAAAGTGCCAACAGCATGGCTAATCTCATGACAGAGATAAGGAGCCTAGGTACAAAAATTGAGAAAAAAAAGATGGACGAAATGAAGCTGAGTATTGAAAAAATGATAAATAGTAAAGTTGACAGCTTAGGTGCATCTTTGGAGAAAGCTATCCAAGATAATCACACAGCTCTGCTATCCAAGATAATCACACAGCTCTGCTATCCAAGATAATCACACAGCTCTGCTATCCAAGATAATCACACAGCTCTGCTGACTCAACTGGAGAATAATAACAAGCAGACGCGAGACCACATAGCCCTTGATGTTGGACGTCTGGAAACCTGCGTAGAATCCCTGGAATCTGGGAGAACAGGCTATGCCAAAAAGTTAGACCCAGATGTGTCTATCACAGTGGCAGGACTGCCAGCCAATGAAAACAAGGACCTAATCTCCAAAGTGGACCAGCTGATATCAGTAGGCCTAGTGTCACGCCCTGACCGTAGAGAGCTTTTTATGTCTCTATTTTGGTTTGGTCAGGGTGTCATTTGGGTGGGCATTCTATGTTCATTTTCTATGTTTTGTATTTCTTTGTGGTGGGCCGGGTGTGGTTCTCAATCAGAGGCAGCTGTCTATCGTTGTCTCTGATTGAGAACCATACTTAGGTAGCTTTTCCCCACCGATGCTTTGTGGGTAGTTATTTTCTGTTTAGCTGTTTTGTTTGCCTGACAGAACTGTTCGCTTTCGTTCTCCTGTTTGTTGTTTTTGTTTGATTGTTTTTTTGGATTAAATCATGAACACTTTAAGCGCTGCACCTTGGTCCACTCTTCCTTCAGCCCACGAGAAGCGTGACACCTAGGCTGAGAAACAGTTGAGAGGATGAAGGAGAGAGGTAAAGGTCCCGGGGTCGTGAAACCAGGTTTTTAGAAATTTCAGCAAATTTATAAAAGTAAAAAATAAAAAAAAAATCCTTATTTACGTAAGTATTCAGACCCTTTGCTATGAGACTCGAAATTGAGCTCAGGTGCATCCTGTTTCCATTGAGCATCCTTGAGATGTTTCTACAACTTGATTAGAGTTCACATGTGGTAAATTCAATTGATTGGACATGATTTGGAAAGGCACACACCTGTCTATATAAGGTCACAAAGTTGGCAGTGCATGTCAGAGCAAAAACCAAGCCATGACGTCGAAGGAATTGTCCGTAGAGCTCCAAGACATGATTGTGTCAAGGCACATATCTGGGGAAGGGTACCAAAAAATGTCTGCAGCATTGAAGAACACAGTGGCCTCCATCATTCTTAAATGGAAGTTCAGAACCACCAAGACTCTTCCTAGAGCTGTCCGCCTGGCCAGACTGAGCAGTAGTCAGGGAGCTTTCGTCAGGGAGGTGACTAAGAACCCAATGGTCACTCTGACAGAGCTCCAGAGTTCCTCTGTGGAGATGGGAGAACCTTCCAGAAGGACAACCATCTCTGCAGCACTCCACCAATCAGGCCCCTATGGTAGAGTGGCCAGACGGAAACCAGGAAGGAGAACATTTGATGAGCTGTCTGTTGCAGAAGTTAAGAAGGTGAAGGACTCGGAAAAAATGAGAAAGCACTTGGCATTGATGAACTGCCTAATGAAGTCTAAAAATCCCCTAAATGAATTGAAGTTCTACATGATTTTCTCCAAATTAGTTTTGAGTAGAGTATACTGCCATCGACTTGGTATAAGTCTATAGTGAATCCCATTCCCAAATCTTCAAAAAATGACCAGAGTGCCACTGAACTACAGAATCGTAAGTTTACTAGGTCTATAAGCTATATTCAGCCATCCTTAACAATAGGCTAATGACCTTTTTGGAGGATCAGAACACTCTGGTGGAAGAACAAAATGTTTTTGGTAAATCCAGAGCCTGTATCGATCATATCTTCTCCGTCTGAACAATATTCAGAAATAGATGACAGGAAGAGAAGTCTACTTTTGCACGTTTCGTTGATTTCCAGAAAACTGATTTTGTAAATAGAGATCTTTTAGACTGTCGTTTGTTAAAGGCAGAGGGGTTGATGGGAAATGTTATCACGCAATCCCTCGACAAAGCACCAACTGCCTGTGTGCGTGTATATGGTACAGATTGGTTTCCCACACACTCGGGGGTAAAACAAGAAGACGTCTTATCACCGATTCCATTTGCTTTGTTGATTAATGATTTGTCAAAAAAAATTATCAGTTAAATATTGGGAGTAAAATATCTTTATAATGATGCTATTATTTGATGGTTGAAACTGAACAAATCAAATCAAATTTTATTGGTCACATACACACGGTTAGCAGATGCAAATGCGAGTGTAGTGAAACGCTTGTGCTTCTAGTTCCGACCGTGCAGTAACATCTAACAAGTAATCTCACAATTTCTCAACAACTACCTAATACACACAAGTGTAAAGGAATGAATAAGAATATGTACATATAAACTTATGGATGAGTGAAGGCCGAACGGCACAGGATCTGCAGAACATGTGATTATGTCCAATCAAAAGATCATGTAAAAGATTTAGAGACTCGTGATTAACAGGACAAAAACACAGATAATGACTTTGAGAAAACCAGATACTAAGAGAAGTGTTTTCCATCTTGTTTTGATGAAGACATTCTGGAGTTTACTAGCATTTGGAAAATATTTGGTTCTTTGTTTTGATGAACATATGACCTTTCTATACGGCCACATCTGCTCGACTCAGCAGGTAGAGTTCTTTGGGGAAGTGATAGGAAAACGAACCACTCGAAGATGTTGGTTTCGTCACATATTCCAACCTGTATCAGACCTGTGTCCCTGCTCTGGACTATTCAGCAGGAATGTGGGGTGTTAAGAGGTATCTCAAACACAAACATGTCCATAACAGAAGCAGAAGGATATTTTTTGTAGGTATCCACAAGTTTGCACCTATACTGGAAATAACTGGGGACACGGGCTGGGAACCCTGTGAGGTGAGATGGAAGGCGTGTATGGTGAGACTTGATGTTGGATATGCCAATTTCCAGAATAGCCAGTAAAGTTTTTCAATGGGGTCTCTCCATAAGGGGAGAGACATTCAACTGAAATGTGTGGCCTTTTCCAACAGTCTGACTGGGAACGTCTGTACGAAAACCAAATGAAGGGACACAGACACTATTAAAAAACAACTGATGATGCAATAAGAAAAATAAATGAAGGAGGAGATTAATCATAAACCCAAATTGAGAATCTTTTGTTTAAGGGTGAATTAATGTGTGAGAGATATATTATGTATAACCTAACTAAAAGCAAGAGATCGCTATCATCCCTGAGTATCAAAACAGGTCGGTATTGTGGTGAAATGGAAGAGGAAGGACTAACTATTGTGACCTTGAAGAAAAATAAAACAAAATATTTGATCCTCTATTGCCGTTTTTACCACGACATGCCCTTGTCCTTATTCCAGAAGGACCACCAGATATACCCTGGTATTATGTAGCTGAGGAGACAGACCACCAGATATACCCTGGTATTATGTAGCTGAGGAGACAGACCACCAGATATACCCTGGTATTATGTAGCCATATTGAGACAGACCACCAGATATACCCTGGTATTATGTAGCCATGAGGAGACAGACCACCAGATATACCCTGGTATTATGTAGATGAGGAGACAGACCACCAGATATACCCTGGTATTATGTAGCTGAGGAGACAGACCACCAGATATACCCTGGTATTATGTAGTCATGAGGAGACAGACCACCAGATATACCCTGGTATTATGTAGATGAGGAGACAGACCACCAGATATACCCTGGTATTATGTAGCCATGATGAGACAGACCACCAGATATACTCTGGTATTATGTAGCCATGATGAGACAGACCACCAGATATACCCTGGTATTATGTAGCCATATTGAGACAGACCACCAGATATACCCTGGTATTATGTAGCCATGATGAGACAGACCACCAGATATACTCTGGTATTATGTAGCTGAGGAGACAGATCACCAGATATACCCTGGTATTATGTAGCTGAGGAGACAGACCACCAGATATACCCTGGTATTATGTAGCTGAGGAGACAGACCACCAGATATACCCTGGTATTATGTAGCTGAGTGATAAGGAGACAGACCACCAGATATACCCTGGTATTATGTAGCCATGAGGAGACAGACCACCAGATATACCCTGGTATTATGTAGCCATGAGGTGACAGACCACCAGATATACCCTGGTATTATGTAGTCATGATGAGACAGACCACCAGATATACCCTGGTATTATGTAGCCATGAGGAGACAGACCACCAGATATACCCTGGTATGATGTAGTCATGAGGAGACAGACCACCAGATATACCCTGGTATTATGTAGTCATGAGGAGACAGACCACCAGATATACCCTGGTATTATGTAGTCATGAGGAGACCGACCACCAGATATACCCTGGTATTATGTAGCTGAGGAGACAGACCTCCAGATATACCCTGGTATTATGTAGCCATGAGGAGACAGACCACCAGATATACCCTGGTATCATGTAGCCATGAGGAGACAGACCACCAGATATACCCTGGTATTATGTAGCCATGAGGATACAGACCACCAGATATACCCTGGTATCATGTAGCTATATAATTACATTCTAAAATGTTTAGCTACAATACAGCAAATGGTACTGTATGTATACTATATACTGTAGATGGTGTGTAGGCCTGTCTCACACCGGATTCTTCTCTTGGTGCCAGACTGGGTCCAAACGCCTTCTGTTTCACGGTTCTTTGTTTATATATCTTTTATTGTTGTTATTAAAATGTTGTATTTGTTTGACTTCTCTATGGTTATGATTATTGCTTTAATAGCCTCATCTACTATCCTGTACTGATTTCTGTTCCATTCTTTATGTGGTTCTCACTGCACAGAACACCGGAATAAATATTACTGAATTATGTGTCAATTAATCCCGTAAGTGAGAGGTTGTCAGACTGGCAATTTGACACGAAAATAAAATGTAATTCGTTAATTCACAGACAGACAGACACACACACACACACACACACACACACACACACACACACACACACACACACACACACACACACACACACACACACACACACACACACACACACACACACACACACACACACACACACACACACACACACACACACCTCCACCAGAATGAATTAGATTAAGTTCATGAGAGCGTGGGTGAAAGTTTACACAGGCCTTTGGCGTTTTTATTCAACAGTCGGTCTCCAAACCTTAATGCTCTGTCATCTCACTGGAGACAAACACAAATACAGACACATACACACTCAGATCAGGGGCTTTTTACAATGAAGCCATGTTTATGCAGGAGAATTACTCATCCTCACTTTACTTTAGAATTGAGCTTTTAGCTTTCTCCTCTCTCCTTCCTGCTTCATCTCTCATCCTACCCCTTTAGGTCTCTCCTCTCTCCTTCCTGCTTCATCTCTCATCCTACCCCTTTAGGTCTCTCCTCTCTCCTTCATGCTTCATCTCTCATCCTCCCCCTTTAGGTTCTCCTCTCTCCTTCATGCTTCATCTCTCATCCTCCCCCTTTAGGTTCTCCTCTCTCCTTCCTGCTTCCTGCTTCATCTCTCATCCTACCCCTTTAGGTCTCTCCTCTCTCCTCTCTCCTCTCTCCTTCCTGCTTCATCTCTCATCCTACCACTTTAGGTCTCTCCTCTCTCCTTCCTGCTTCATCTCTCATCCTACCACTTTAGGTCTCTCCTCTCTCCTTCCTGCTTCATCTCTCATCCTACCCCTTTAGGTCTCTCCTCTCTCCTTCCTGCTTCATCTCTCATCCTACCCCTTTAGGTCTCTCCTCTCTCCTTCCTGCTTCATCTCTCATCCTACCACTTTAGGTCTCTCCTCTCTCCTTCCTGCTTCATCTCTCATCCTACCACTTTAGGTCTCTCCTCTCTCCTTCCTGCTTCATCTCTCATCCTACCCCTTTAGGTCTCTCCTCTCTCCTTCCTGCTTCCTCTCTCATCCTACCCCTTTAGGTTCTCCTCTCTCCTTCCTGCTTCATCTCTCATCCTACCCCTTTAGGTCTCTCCTCTCTCCTTCATGCTTCATCTCTCATCCTACCCCTTTAGGTTCTCCTCTCTCCTTCCTGCTTCATCTCTCATCCTACCCCTTTAGGTTCTCCTCTCTCCTTCCTGCTTCATCTCTCATCCTACCCCTTTAGGTCTCTCCTCTCTCCTTCCTGCTTCATCTCTCATCCTACCCCTTTAGGTCTCTCCTCTCTCCTTCCTGCTTCATCTCTCATCCTACCCCTTTAGGTTCTCCTCTCTCCTCTCTCCTTCCTGCTTCATCTCTCATCCTACCCCTTTCGGTTCTCCTCTCTCCTTCCTGCTTCATCTCTCATCCTACCGCTTTAGGTCTCTCCTCTCTCCTTCCTGCTTCATCTCTCATCCTACCCCTTTAGGTTCTCCTCTCTCCTTCCTGCTTCATCTCTCATCCTACCCCTTTAGGTTCTCCTCTCTCCTTCCTGCTTCATCTCTCATCCTACCCCTTAAGGTTCTCCTCTCTCCTTCCTGCTTCATCTCTCATCCTACCCCTTTAGGTTCTCCTCTCTCCTTCCTGCTTCATCTCTCATCCTACCCCTTTAGGTCTCTCCTCTCTCCTTCCTGCTTCATCTCTCATCCTACCCCTTTAGGTTCTCCTCTCTCCTTCCTGTTTCATCTCTCATCCTACCCCTTTAGGTTCTCCTCTCTCCTCTCTCCTTCCTGCTTCATCTCTCATCCTACCCCTTTAGGTTCTCCTCTCTCCTTCCTGCTTCATCTCTCATCCTACCCCTTTAGGTTCTCCTCTCTCCTTCCTGCTTCATCTCTCATCCTACCCCTTTAGGTCTCTCCTCTCTCCTTCCTGCTTCATCTCTCATCCTACCCCTTTAGGTCTCTCCTCTCTCCTTCCTGCTTCATCTCTCATCCTACCCCTTTAGGTCTCTCCTCTCTCCTTCCTGCTTCATCTCTCATCCTACCCCTTTAGGTTCTCCTCTCTCCTTCCTGCTTCATCTCTCATCCTACCCCTTTAGGTTCTCCTCTCTCCTTCCTGCTTCATCTCTCATCCTACCCCTTTCTACATGTAGCTTCATCTCTACCTCGTTTATTTTGAATAGCCATTTCACTTACTACGTAAATAAGCTGAATTGTGCTAATGAAGACTGTCTTACCCTCTACTTGACCAAAACTCGCCTCATACAAACAGTTAGTCATTTCCTCAACATTGCCACTATATAAAACCTACGTTACAGAAGTCATTACCTCATCTTACTCATCCTCAGAGGACTATGTCACATGTCTACATCTGTTTGGCTGGTGGATTTTAAACGGGTTTGACAAACAGGTTACACACCACCAGGTGTTGGGGAAATACTGTGTGGTATTGTTGAGACAACACACTGTTGAGACAACACACTGTTGAGACAACACACTGTTGAGACAACACACGGTTAAAGTCACACTGTAAGATGAGCAAAGATAACAAATAACTGGTCAGTTACTGTCATCTTGTTAAGCTGTTGTGTCTTGGGTAAATAGCCTTTCTGAATAAGCTGCATTCACTTTGGAGGTTCGTTTAACACCTCCATTCATCCAGGTTAGTCTCCGTGAGATGAAATATATTGTTCAAGACAGACCTATAGGCTACTCAGATCCAGATCAGATCCAGATCAGATCCAGAATCAGATCCTATCAATCATGAAAACTGCTCCTTACTTCATCTAGGTGAGATACAGTGAGTATAGCGTCTAGTCCAAATGTGTTACAGCTAAACAAAGTGTTAGTAGGCTTATTTAGGTGCTGTACACTTGTTTGGATAGCCTATCTCACATATCAAAGGGTTTACAAAACCACAACAAAGGGTAGGAATAGCCTTCTACCCACAAGTCAGAAGGAGAGAGAATATACGAGAACCACAGACACAACCTGAGACGTTGTCCAGACACGGCCTGAGACGTTGTCCAGACACGGCCTGAGACGTTGTCCAGACACGGCCTGAGACGTTGTCCAGACACGGCCTGAGACGTTGTCCAGACACGGCCTGAGACGTTGTCCAGACACAATCTACAGGTTCATTCTAGAACAACGAACAGTTATTCTGGAGTAGACCTCGTACACTCTTTGAAAAATGGGTTCCAAAAGGGTTCTTCGGTTGTCCCCATAGGAGAACCCTTTTTGGTTTCAGATAGAACCATTTAAGGTTCCAGGTAAAACCCTTACAAAGGGTTCT
>NC_052332.1:43331579-43351579 GCF_016432855.1 Salvelinus namaycush
TAGAGTGTAGAGGAGGCAGGTAGCCTAGTGGTTAGAGTGTAGAGGAGGCAGGTAGCCTAGTGGTTAGAGTGTAGAGGAGGCAGGTAGCCTAGTGGTTAGAGTGTAGAGGAGGTAGGTAGCCTAGTGGTTAGAGTGTAGAGGAGGCAGGTAGCCTAGTGTTAGACTGTAGAGGAGGCAGTAGCCTAGTGGTTAGAGGTAGAGGAGGTAGGTAGCCTAGTGGTTAGAGTGTAGAGGAGGCAGGTAGGCTAGTGGTTAGAGTGTAGAGGAGGCAGGTAGCCTAGTGGTTAGAGTGTAGAGGAGCAGGTAGCCTAGTGGTTAGAGTGTAGAGGAGGCAGGTAGTCTAGTGGTTAGAGTGAGAGAGGAGGTAGCTCGTGGTTAGAGTGTAGAGGAGGCAGGTAGCCTAGTGGTTAGAGTGTAGAGGAGGCAGGTAGCCTAGTGGTTAGAGTGTAGAGGAGGGGGGAGCTAGTGGTAGAGTGTAGAGGAGGCAGGTAGCCTAGTGGTTAGAGTGTAGAGGAGGCAGGTAGCCTAGTGGTTAGAGTGTAGAGGAGGCAGGTAGCCTAGTGGTTAGAGTGTAGAGGAGGCGGGTAGCCTAGTGGTTAGAGTGTAGAGGAGGCAGGTAGCCTAGTGGTTAGAGTGTAGAGGAGGCGGGTAGCCTAGTGGTTAGAGTGTAGAGGAGGGGGTAGCCTTGGTAGAGTGTAGAGGAGGCAGGTAGCCTAGTGGTTAGAGTGTAGAGGAGGCAGGTAGCAGTGGTTAGAGGGTAGAGGAGGCAGTAGCCTAGTGGTTAGAGTGTAGAGGAGGCAGGTAGCTAGTGGTTAGAGTGTAGAGGCAGGCAGGTAGCACTAGTGGTTAGAGTGTAGAGGAGGCAGGTAGCCTAGTGGTTAGAGTGTAGGAGGCGGGTAGCCTAGTGGTTAGAGGTAGAGGAGGCAGGTAGCCTAGGGTTAGAGTGTGAGGAGTGCTAGAGGAGGTCAGGCGTAGCCTAGTGGTTAGGTGTAGAGGAGGCAGGTAGCCTAGTGGTTAGAGTGTTGGGGGGCAGGTAGCCTAGTGGTTAGAGTGTGAGAGGAGGCAGGTAGCCTAGTGGTAGATGTAGAGGAGGCGGGTAGCCTAGTGGTTAGAGTGTAGAGGAGGCGGGTAGCCTAGTGGTTAGAGTGTAGAGGAGGCAGTAGTGTGGTAGAGGTAGAGGTGTAGTGAGGTGGGTAGCTAGTGGTTAGAGGTAGAGGAGGCAGGTAGCCTAGTGGTTAGAGTGTAGAGGAGGCAGGTAGCCTAGTGGTTAGAGTGTAGAGGAGGCAGGTAGCCTAGTGGTTAGAGTGTAGAGGAGCAGGTAGCCTAGTGGTTAGAGTGTCAGAGGAGGAGGTAGCCTAGTGGTTAGAGTGTAGAGGATGTAGGTAGCCTAGTGGTTAGAGTGTAGAGGAGGCAGGTAGCCTAGTGGTTAGAGTGTAGAGGAGGTAGGTAGCCTAGTGGTTAGAGTGTAGAGGAGGCAGGTAGCCTAGTGGTTAGAGTGTAGAGAAGGCAGGTAGCCTAGTAGTTAGAGTGTAGAGGAGGCAGGTAGCCTAGTGGTTAGAGTGTAGAGGAGGCAGGTAGCCTAGTGGTTAGAGTGTTGGACTAGTAACTGTAAGGTTGCAAAATCGAATCCCTGAGCTGACAAGATAAAAATATGTCATTCTGCCCCTGAACAAGGCAGTTAACCCACTGTTCCTAGGCCGTCATTGTAAATAAGAATTTGTTCTTAACTGACTTGCCTAGTAAAATAAAAAAATAGTGAAGGTGTAAACCTAGCAGTAGGAAGCCTAAAATAGTATATTTGACCTGTCAGCTAACATACAGCATTTAAATTCAAGCAGAAAACCTAAGAAAATTAACAACAATGACAAATGGTTTGATGAAGAATAAAAAACCTAAGAAATTGAGAAACCTGTCCAACCAAAAACATAGAGACCCAGAAAACCTGAGCCTACGCCTTCACTATGGTGAATTACAGAAATACACTATGGAAAACACTGTTCATGACTGCGTGGCCATGCACGCCCCAACACATAATCAAGTGGCAGATGAACACAGTAGTATGGCGTATTATAAACAATGAGAGACAGCCTACAAGGAAGACTGGGACGAGCGCGACGTCTGCCATGATTAACAGTATGTGGCAGAGCTGAACAAGGGCAACACTAGAATCTACACTCAATTCTCAAAACGTCACAACACATACAATGACAGATGATCGTTGACTTCAGGAAACTACACAGATGGCGAGCACCAACACTATTCCACATCAATGAGACCACAGTGGAGAAGGTGGAAAGCTTCAAGCTCCTTGGCGTACACATCACTGACAAACTAACAGCGCCTCTTCAATCTCAAGAGGCTAAAGAAATTTGTTTTGGAACCTAAAACCCTCACAAACTTTTACAGATGCACAATTGAGAGCATCCTGTCGGGCTGTATCACCGCCTGGTACAGCAACTGCACCGCCCACAGCCGCAAAGCTCTCCAGGGGGAGACACCTACAGCACCCGATGTCACAGGAAGGCCAAAAAGATCATCAAGGACATCCACCCGAGCCACTGCCTGTTCACCCCGCTATCATCCAGACGGCGAGGTCAGTACAGGTGCATCAAAGCTGGGACCAAGAGACTGAAAAACAGCTTCTATCTCAAGACCATCAGACTGCTAAACAGCCATCACTAGCACATCAGAGCTGGCTGCCTATAGCCCGAGATTAGGGATCACTGGTCACTTTTAGAAATGGAACACTTGCCACTTTAATAATGTCTCTGTATCTAGCATTACTCATCTCATATGTATAAACTGCACTCCACCCTATTCTACGGTATCTTAGTCACTTCTAAATTGTGTTTAATATGCATCCACCATTAATGTATAAACTGTATTGTATTCTATACTACACCACTGACTGTTAAACAGCCATCTCCAGCACATCAGAGGCTGCTGCCTACAGACATAGATTAGGAATCACTGGCCACTTTAAGGAAATGAAATACTAGCCACTCTAATAATGTCTCTGTATCTTGCATCCCCCATCTCATATGTATATACTGTATTCTATACTATTCTACGGTATCTTAGTCCAATGCTGCTCTGACATATATATAGTCTTAATCCATTCCTTACTTAGATTTACATGTATTTTGGGTATATGTTGTGAAACTGTTAGATATTGCTGCACTGTCGGAGCTAAAAGCACAAGCAGTCACGGCTGTTGAAGGATGAGGACCAAGGTGCAGCGTGGTAAGCGTACATTTTCCTTTATTAATAAAAACAAACAAAACAAAACAATAAACACTACAAAAACAAGCCGTGAAGCTACAGGCTATGTGCCCTAAACAAAAGTAAACTTCCCACAACGACAGGTGGAAAAAAGGGCTACCTAAGGATGGTTCTCAATCAGAGACAACGATAGACAGCTGCCTCTGATTGAGAACCACACCCGGCCAAACACAAAGAAATAGAAAACATAGAAATAAAGAAACTAGAATGCCCACCCTAGTCAAACCCTGGCCTAACCAAGATAGAGAATAAAGGCCTCTCTATGGCCAGGGCGTGACACAAGCATTTCTCTACACCCACATCTGCTGAACAAATGTATGTGACCAATAACGTTTAATTTGATTTGAGAAGAATTAAGGAACAGCATGTACATTTAAGTCATTTAGCAGACGCTCTTATCCAGAGCGACTTACAAATTGGTGCATTCACCTTATGATATCCAGTGGAACAGCCACTTTACAATAGTGCATCTAACTCTTTTAAGGGGGGGGGGGGGGTTAGAAGGATTACTTTATCCTATCCTAGGTATCCTTAAAGAGGTGGGGTTTCAGGTGTCTCCGGAAGGTGGTGATTGACTCCGCTGACCTGGCGTCGTGAGGGAGTTTGTTCCACCATTGGGGTGCCAGAGCAGCGAACAGTTTGACTGGGCAGAGCGGGAACTGTACTTCCTCAGAGGTAGGGAGGCGAGCAGGCCAGAGGTGGATGAACGCAGTGCCCTTGTTTGGGTGTAGGGCCTGATCAGAGCCTGAAGGTACGGAGGTGCCGTTCCCCTCACAAGCTCCGTAGGCAAGCACCATGGTCTTGTAGCGGATGCGAGCTTCAACTGGAAGCCAGTGGAGAGAGTGGAGGAGCGGGGTGACGTGAGAGAACTTGGGAAGGTTGAACACCAGACGGGATGTAGTTGTAGTACTGATGTAATGGTGGCGATGACAATTAGTTCTAAGTTAGCTGTAGTTTTAGTAGGTGGTAGGTAGAGCTATTAGAGGTATAAATGTTACTAGTGGTAATGGTATTAGTAGTAGAGATATTATAGGTAATGGAAGTAGTAGAGATTAGAGGTAGTGGTAGTGGTAGAGATATTATAGGTAATGGTAGTGATATTATAGGTAATGGTAGTAGTAGTAGAGATATTAGAGGTAATGGAAGTAGTAGAGATTAGAGGTAATGGTAGTAGTAGAGATATTAGAGGTAATGGTAGTAGTAGTAGAGATATTAGAGGTAATGGTAGTAGTAGAGATATTAGAGGTAATGGTAGTAGGTAGAGATATTAGAGGTAATGGAAGTAGTAGAGATTATAGGTAATGGTAGTATCAGTAGAGATATTATAGGTAATGGTAGTAGTAGAGATATTAGAGGTAATGGTAGTAGTAGTAGAGATATTAGAGGTAATGGTAGTAGTAGAGATATTAGAGGTAATGGTAGTAGTAGAGATATTATAGGTAATGGAAGTAGTAGAGATTATAGGTCATGGTAGTAGTAGAGATATTAGAGGTAATGGTAGTAGTAGTAGAGATATTAGAGGTAATGGTAGTAGTAGTAGAGATATTAGAGGTAATGGTAGTAGTAGAGATATTAGAGGTAATGGAAGTAGTAGTAGAGATATTAGAGGTAATGGTAGTAGTAGTAGAGATATTAGAGGTAATGGTATTAGTAGTAGAGATATTAGAGGTAATGGTATAAGTAGTAGAGATATTATAGGTAATGGTAGTAGGTAGAGATATTAGAGGTAATGGTAGTAGTATTAGAGATATTAGAGGTAATGGTAGTAGTAGAGATATTATAGGTAATGGTATTAGTAGTAGAGATATTATAGGTAATGGTATTAGTAGTAGAGATATTATAGGTAATGGTAGTAGTAGTAGAGATATTAGAGGTAATGGTAGTAGGTAGAGATATTATAGGTAATGGTAGTAGTAGAGATATTAGAGGTAATGGTAGTAGTAGTAGTAGTAGAGCTATTAGAGGTAATAGTAGCAGTAGAGATATTAAAGGTAATGGTAATAGTAGAGATATTAGAGGTAATGGTAATAGTTGAGATATTAGAGGTAATGGTAGTAGTAGTAGAGATATTATAGGTAATGGTAGTAGTAGTAGAGCTATTAGAGGTAATGGTAGTAGTAGAGATATTAGAGGTAATGGTAGTAGTAGTAGAGATATTAGAGGTAATGGTAGTAGTAGAGATATTATAGGTAATGGTAGTAGTAGAGATATAGAGTATTAGGTTAGTAGCAGTAGAGATATTATAGGTAATGGTAGTAGTAGAGATATTAGAGGTAATGGTAGTAGTAGAGATATTAGAGGTAATGGTATAGTAGTAGAGATATTATAGGTAATGGTAGTAGTAGTAGAGCTATTAGAGGTAATGGTAGTAGGTAGAGATATTAGAGGTAATATGTAGTAGTAGTAGATATTATAGGTAATGGTAGTAGTAGTAGAGATATATAGGTAATGGTAGTAGTAGAGATATTATGGTAATGGTAGTAGTATATATATTAGAGGTAATGGTAGTAGTAGAGATATTATAGGTAATGGTAGTAGTAGTAGAGATAGTATAGTAAATGGTAGTAGTAGAGATATTAGAGGTAATGGTAGTAGGTAGAGATATTAGAGGTAATGGTAGTAGTAGTAGAGATATTATAGGTAATGGTAGTAGTAGAGATATTAGAGGTAATGGTAGTAGTAGTAGAGATATTAGAGGTAATGGTAGTAGTAGAGATATTAGAGGTAATGGTAGTAGATAGAGATATTAGAGGTAATGGAAGTAGTAGAGATTATAGGTAATGGTAGTATCAGTAGAGATATTATAGGTAATGGTAGTAGTAGATATATTAGAGGTAATGGAAGTAGTAGAGATTATAGGTAATGGTAGTATCAGTAGAGATATTAGAGGTAATGAGACTAGTAGAGATATTAGAGGTAATGGTATAGAGTAGAGAATAGAGGTAATGGTAGTAGTAGAGATATTAGAGGTAATGGAAGTAGTAGTAGAGATATTAGAGTAATGGTTAGTATAGTAGAGATATTAGAGGTAATGGTATTAGTAGTAGAGATATTATAGGTAATGGTAGTAGTAGTAGAGATATTATAGGTAATGGTAGTAGGTAGAGATATTAGAGGTAATGGTAGTAGGTAGAGATATTAGAGGTAATGGTAGTAGTAGTAGAGATATTAGAGGTAATGGTAGTAGTAGAGATATTATAGGTAATGGTAGTAGGTAGAGATATTAGAGGTAATGGTAGTAGCAGTAGAGATATTATAGGTAATGGTATAGTATGAGGTTAGAGGTAATGGTAGTAGTAGTAGAGATATTAGAGGTAATGGTAGTAGTAGAGATATTATAGGTAATGGTAGTAGTAGAGATATTAGAGGTAATGGTAGTAGTAGTAGTAGAGCTATTAGAGGTAATGGTAGTAGTAGAGATATTAGAGGTAATGGTAGTAGTATAGATATTAGAGGTAATGGTAGTAGCAGTAGAGATATTAAAGGTAATGGTAATAGTTGAGATATTAGAGGTAATGGTAATAGTTGAGATATTAGAGGTAATGGTAGTAGTAGTAGAGATATTATAGGTATATGGTAGTAGTAGAGAGATATTAGAGGTAATGGTAGTAGTAGAGATATTAGAGGTAATGGTAGTAGTAGAGATATTATAGGTAATGGTAGTAGTAGAGATATTAGAGGTAATGGTAGTAGCAGTAGAGATATTATAGGTAATGGTAGTAGTAGAGATATTAGAGATAATGGTAGTAGTAGAGATATTAGAGGTAATGGTATTAGTAGTAGAGATATTATAGGTAATGGTAGTAGTAGTAGAGATATTAGAGGTAATGGTAGTAGGTAGAGATATTAGAGGTAATGGTAGTAGTAGTAGAGATATTATAGGTAATGGTAGTAGTAGAGATATTATAGGTAATGGTAGTAGTATATATATTAGAGGTAATGGTAGTAGTAGAGATATTATAGGTAATGGTAGTAGTAGTAGAGATAGTATAGGTAATGGTAGTAGTAGAGATATTAGAGGTAATGGTAGTAGGTAGAGATATTAGAGGTAATGGTAGTAGTAGTAGAGATATTAGAGGTAATGGTAGTAGGTAGAGATATTAGAGGTAATGGTAGTAGTAGTAGAGATATTAGAGGTAGAAATGATACTAGTGGTGATGGTAGTAGGAGGAAGGGTTGAGTGGAGCTGAAGGATGGGACTAAAAAACAAACAAAAGATAACTACTGTAAAACATACTCTGTCCGTAAAATATATACAGTATGTATAAGCTGGAAGTAGAAGCCTAAGAGTTGTTGTTCATTAGTTTACTCCAATTAGGGGAGGGGTGGCAGGGTTCGGGGAACATAATAAAGGAAAACATATTAAAATATATTTTATATATACACTGTATATATTTACCCCATAAATATATGGGGGATTGGAAATGATGCAGACAATTGCATTGATGGAAGCCACAATCTATCTGCAGTATTAAAGCTGATCTACCGACACACACACACATGGTAGTAGACAAACTGAGTGATTGACAGTGTGGCAATTTGGTGTCAAACCCACAGAGAAGAAACAAACTCATAACGTACTTTATTTCCTTAACCTTGAACGGATCCTAATTTCTCCAATAGCTACTGCCCTCGGTGACCCGCTGGTGTTTACCTCACCGTTGTCACGGCAGCGAGTCCTCTGAGAGCGGGCCCTTCCTAGCGAGGACCCTAAGGACCCGAGATAAGGATAGAGACACACACATAAACACTATGATAACCCGAGTACAGCTTCGTTCAAATAAAACGGTGTTTGTGCAGCGTTTTCCACAAGTACATTGACTAGCCAGACAAATAGAAAAAGTAGCCAGCCAGACTCCCCCCCCTGGGTTCTACATTTTTGTCCAAGGATTATTCTAGTACATTCTAATGCTTTGATTCCATCTGAAATACACCGACAAATTGTTTAATACTTTATAGTTTACCCCCCCAGATTGGAAAAATGTGTTGTAGTATTGTGTAGAAAGACATGGCTTTACAATTTGAATTACTGAAAACTCAATGTACTGTTAGTTGTTTTGGATATTGTCTAGGATCCCCATTAGCTGTTGCTTTGTGGAGTGTGTTGTCAAAAAATCAGAACATCTCTTTATTACGGACAGACCTCTTCCCATCTTTACAACCATTGAATCTATATGTTTTGACCATGACACTTTACAATCCAAGGTAACACCAAGTAATTTAGTCTCCTCAACTTGTTCAACAGCCACACCATTCATTACCAGATTCAGCTGAGGTCTAGAATTTATGGAATGATTTGTACCAAATACAATGTTCTTAGTTTTAGAGATGCTCAGGACCAGTTTATTACTGGCCACCCATTCCTCAACAGACTGCAACTCTTTGTTTAGTGTTTCAGTGACTTCATTAGCTGTGGTTGTTGATGAGTACATGGTTGAACAGCATACACGGCCTAGAGAGCTGCCCTGCAGTACACCACACTTTACATGTTTGACATTAGAGAAGCTTCCATTAAAGAAAACCCTCTGAGTTCTATTAGATAGATAGCTATGAATCCACGAAATGGCTGAGGATTAAAAGACATAACACATACATTTTCTCAACAATAGGTTATTGTCAATAATATCAAAGGCTGGACTGAAATGTAACAGTACAGCTTCCGCAATTGTCTTATAATTAATTTATTTCAACCAATCATCAGTCATTTGTGTCAGTGCAGTACATGTTGAGTGCCCTTCTCTATAAACATGCTGAAAGTCTGTTGTTCATTTGTTTACAGAGAAATAGCATTGTATTTGGTCAAACACCATTTTTTCCAACAGTTTGCTAAGAGTTGGCAGCAAGCTGATAGGTCTGCTGTTAGAACCAGTAAAGGCCGCTTTACCACTCTTGGGTAGCGGAATTGACTTTGGCTTCCCTCCAGGCCTGAGGACAAAGACTTTCCTCTAGGCTCAGATTAAAGATATGACAGATAGGAGAGGCTATAGATCCTCAGTAGCTTTCCATCTAAGCTGTCAATAACCAGGAGATTTGTCATTATTGATCGATAACATACATGTTTCCACCTCTCCCACAGTAACTTTACAGAATTCTAACTTACAATGCTTTTATTTCATTATTCGTTTTTTGATGCATGACGGCTCACTGTTTGTTGTTGGCATTTCCTGCCTAAAATTGCCCACTTTGCCAATGATAATTGGCAACATCAAACAGTTTTGTGATGAATAAGCCGTCTGATTCGATTAAAGATAAAGTTGAATTTGTCTTTCTGCCCATAATTTCATTTAAAGTACTCCAAAGTTTTTCTTCCATCATTCTTTGTATCATTGATCTTGGCTTCAAAATACAGTTTCTTCTTGTTTTTATTGAGTTCAGTCACATTATTTCTCAATTTGCAGTAAGTTTGCCACGACGTTCGTTCTTCAAATTATGTATTTTATTAAAACGGAAAAATGAAGTAAAAGGACCGCATTATTTTGAAAAGTAAATTAAAGGTTTGTTTTTCCAGGTTTCTGTTTTTCACATTTATTTCAGGTTTTTCGAAAAAACAAAATCACACTTTTTTTTCATAGAAAAACAACTAAATTGGATGTTCTAAGTCCACAACAATGTTTAAACCACATCAGGGGACCACTTTTGAGGTCTGGGAAAAATCGGAGAAATTTACATTTTCGGGTGTAGTTACCCTTTAATTTGCGCCTAGCAAGCAGCTGTTGTTTAGCTGTGTTTTCGTAGTGCACACGTGACGGTAGAGTTTGCAAAACAAATACCCACTGGATTGATCAAAATAACCATGATATTATTCTGCCAGGTAAGTGTAACCGATGTGAAATGGCTAGCTAGGTAGCGGTGGTGCGCGCTAGCAGCCTTTCAGTCGGTGACGTCACTTGCTCTGAAACCTTGAAGTAGTGGTTCCCCTTGCTCTGCAAGGGCCACGGCTTTTGTGGAGCGATGGGTAACGATGCTTCGTGGGTGAGTGTTGTTGATGTGTGCAGAGGGTCCCTGGTTCGCACCAGGGTCAGGGCGAGGGACGGACTAAAGTTAAACTGTTACATAAGCATAGGCTACTTTGCATTATATTTTTATAAATATATATTTTTAATTAACACCCCCTTCGGAGGACAAATGTCTTCGGTTTTTTTTACAGCTTAAAAATCTTCCTACGAGTATTATTATATTATTTATTGACTGACTATGGCTTTCCAGATCGCCCAACATTGCTATTTGTAAGGTTAATTTTAAGTGCATGTTGTGATTTTTTAACCGTTCCTAAACCTGTGACCAGAAACAAGCTACATAGAGACAATACCAGAATACATGACCTATTGATTCTGTCTCTTTGCCACAAAATCTACAGAGCTGAGATTGTTGTTTGCCCCATATATACAGCATTCTGTTGGTGGCAAGAATTGTATATAATAATTTAAATTGAAAAACTCTATTTATGCCAGTTCCTTTCAGACAATTTGTATCTTTAATATATGGCAGGCAAACAAGTTCCCTACCTTCTTCCTTTTCCACTTGCCTCCTTCATTTTTGTGGTACTGCAATCAGTTGGTTGTAAATTCGGATTGAGCCGATATTCCCATATATTTTCGATAACTGCATATGTGACATAACTCCTCCGTTTCTATACATAATATCATTAATACATATAATAAAAAAAAAGTTTTTATTCCATAAAGAATCATTTTTTATAAATATTAACCATAACATTTGTTGTAATGTTTGTTATATATTTTCTGGAGGATAAAACTGAAATTGTAACCAGCTTTGTATGGCTTGTTAAAGAAAGGGCAATATCTTAAACAAAATTTCATTTTCAAATAGTCGGAAATGAGAAGTTGTATAAAGGCTACAAGGCAATGTTTTGAACAAAAGATTAGCCTTTTTTAATAATCTACTAGAGAACCATTTTTGGTTTAAGTATAACTTGTGTATGAGTGAAGCTTTTAGTGAGAGGTTTAAAGCTTTAATATTTAATAATTTTAGCCCCACAAACTTATATTCATTATATAAATAGGCACGTTTAATTTTGTCTGGTTTAGCATTACAAATTAAATTAAATATGTTTTGCTCATATGATTTAAAAAACGAGTCATCTGGAGTAGCCAGTGCCATTAGTAAGTAAGTAAACTGTGATAGGACAAAATAGTTAATCAATGTGATTTTTCCATAAATAGACAAGTATTTACCTTTCCATGGTTGCAGAATCTTATCTATTTTTGCTAACTTTCTATTTAAATTAATTGTGGTAAGTTAATTTATATTTTTTGAGATGTGAATACCAAGTATGTCTGCTTCACCATCCGCCCATTTTATTGGTAAACTACAAGGTAGTGTAAACACTGACTTTTAACGATCCAATACATAATATGGTTCACTTGTCATAATTAGGTTTTAGTACAGAGAGGCTAGAAAAGTGATCAAGATCTTCAATGAGAATGTGCAGGGATCCAGACTGCAGACTAGAGTCACCGGCATACATTGACACTTTTGTATTTATCACCTGGATTTCTAACCCCTTGATGTTCTTGTTGGATCTAATTTTAATAGCTAGCATTTCAATGGCCATAATAAATAGATATGGAGACAACGGACAGCCTTGTTTTACTCCTCTTAAAAGCTCAATACTTTCTGAGAAGTAACCATTATTTATTATTTTACATCTGGGGTTGCTGTACATAACTTTAACCCATTGTGTAAGAGATTCACCAAAATTAAAGTAATCGAGGCATTCATATATAAATTCTAGTCGTACTCAAATGCCTTTTCAAAATCTGCTATGAAGACCAGGCATGGTTACTTCGATGTTTCATAATGTTCAATTGTTTCAAGTAATTGTCGTATATTATCTCCAACGTGCTTGCTACTTTGTAGTTAACATTTTAATTGAGATCGTGTTTGGCACAGTATTTCCATCTACCAGAATACTGTTTTCATTAGCATCATCGCTAACGGCTAAACAAAGTGGTAGACCCCCGCAGCACACACAGACAGGGGCCTTGTCTTGTTGCCTCTTCAGAAAGTTGCAGGAAATATGAAATGACTGACGCATTCTGTTCACGTCTTATGATAAACTTGGAAAAATGTATAAATGTTTAATACATTTAGTTGATTCCCCACTAAGGTCAATACATGTATTTATATTGTTGAATTCCGTTTTAATGCCTGGATTCCGTGAGGGTCCTAATGATCATGTCTGTGGTACAGTAACCGAAAAACGACGAGAGTAACTCACATTAGCAACACTGGAATGGAAACCTATGAAATCTTTTGGTTTACTTGTCCTGGACGTATAAGCACGTTGCTTTATGAATGGTAAAGGCATATAGCAGATGGACTTTATTCAGTCGGTTTGACACTTTCTATAAACTAGTCAACACTTGCTGTTCCGTTGTCAATCAACAGTAAATACCTACGATGCGTCCAGACAAACAAAAACACGAAAGAAAATAAAAGAATGTGTCTGAAAACAATAATTCGGGCTAAATGGTGGATTTAGAATCATCGTTGCCACAATACACAGGAAGTGCACATTCACCAGCATCATTCTCTCTCCCTCCTCCAGAAATCCGACTGCAACCAAAGATCTGCATATCTTATAATGATGAGATGCTCATGTCTCCGCCCCCTAAACAATGGGAGTCGTCGTCTCAAAGGCGGAAAGGCAGGCGACTAGCTTAATAATAGCCCATAGAAACGCATTGGGCTATTTTGGACAGAGTATAACCTCTCCCTTCGTCTCTTCCTCTCTGCTGGGTTTCCCTGTCACCGCTCACTTTGTGACTGACAGGTGCCTGTGCTATCAATAGATCACTTAGAAGATGGACATCGTTCATCCTAGCGGGAGAGGACTCGACGGACTAGCGAAATTAATCTTTTAAATGTAACTGGTTGAAAATGAGTCTGTAACCGGCTGACTAGCCAACAGCTGGCACAAATGTAAAACACTTGTACATGTGTATGTGTGTGTACATGTGTGTGTGCGTGTGTGTGTGGCCAGTCAGGCTGTGAACCCACAGTGGAATGTTGTGACTCATTGGGACAAAAACATTTTGTGAATTAAGCCAACTGTCATTACTGACACACATATACACATATACACATACTAACACACTGACTGTATACACACACAAATACTAACACACACTGACTGTATACACACACACATACTAACACACTGACTGTATACACACACAAATACTAACACACTGACTGTATACACACACACATACTAACACACTGACTGTATACACACACACATACTAACACACACTGACTGTATACACACACACATACTAACACACTGACTGTATACACACACACATACTAACACACTGACTGTATACACACACAAATACTAACACACACTGACTGTATACACACACACATACTAACACACTGACTGTATACACACACACATACTAACAGACTGACTGTACATTCAGTTTCATGACACAGAAGCAACAATTGTAATGAGGTAGCCTAACCTTCATCACAAACTATACAACCTACCTTCATCTTTCTCTGTCTCTGTCTCTCTCTCTCTCTCTCTCTCTGTCTCTCTCTCTGTCTCTCTCTCTCTCTGTGTCTCTGTCTCTCTCTGTCTCTGTCTCTCTCTCTTTGTCTCTCTGTCTCTCTGTCTCTCTTTGTCTCTCTGTCTCTCTCTCTGTCTCTCTCTGTCTCTCTCTCTCTCTCTCTCTGTCTCTCTCTGTCTCTGTCTCTCTGTCTCTCTCTGTCTCTGTCTCTCTCTCTCTTTGTCTCTCTGTCTCTGTCTCTCTCTGTCTCTGTCTCTCTCTCTCTGTCCAAGGAACAAGCAGACTTCCTGGTGCCAAAGAGGGCGAGAGGCGTGGCCCTCCCCTCAGGACAAATTACACACACTCCTGCTCCTGTTCCTCAGGTCTCATCTCGTAGCTGATTGGTCGATGCCAACGCCAAACAGCCAACCATGGTGAGTCGTTGTGGTTGAATGTGGGTGGAAGTTAAGAATGTACGTTCCCTGTCAGACAGAGGGAGGCAGTAATCCATCTATGATGTAATTTCATCATGTAGTCTATTGTTGTTTTGTCTGAGTGAGAGTACCAGTGAGAATACGAAAGGGTTGTTGATGTTACTGTGTAGATTAAACAAGCACTCTAGTTAAATGAAGAAAAAACTATTAAGTGGTTTGACCAGAAGTGAGAGACACAGAGATGGGAAGTGGTGAGAGAAGAGACAGAGTGGCTTGACCAGAAGTGGCATGGAAAACATATGTCTGTCTATATCTCTCTGTCTGCCTGTATCTCTCTGTTATCTCTGTCTGTCTATATCTCTGTCTATCTCTCTGTCTGCCTGTATCTCTCTGTTATCTCTGTCTGTCTATATATCTGTCTATCTCTCTGTCTGTCTATTTCTCTCTGTCTGCCTGTATCTCTCTGTTATCTCTGTCTGTCTATATCTCTGTCTATCTCTCTGTCTGTCTATTTCTCTCTGTCTGCCTGTATCTCTCTGTTATCTCTGTCTGTCTATATCTCTCTGTCTGCCTGTATCTCTCTGTTATCTCTGTCTGTCTATATCTCTCTGTCTGCCTGTATCTCTCTGTTATCTCTGTCTGTCTATATCTCTGTCTATCTCTCTGTCTGTCTATATCTCTATGTCTGCCTGTATCTCTCTGTTATCTCTGTCTGTCTATCTCTCTGTCTGTCTATTTCTCTCTGTCTGCCTGTATCTCTCTGTTATCTCTGTCTGTCTATATCTCTGTCTATCTCTCTGTCTGTCTATTTCTCTCTGTCTGCCTGTATCTCTCTGTTATCTCTGTCTGTCTATATCTCTGTCTATCTCTCTGTCTGTCTATTTCTCTCTGTCTGCCTGTATCTCTCTGTTATCTCTGTCTGTCTATCTCTCTGTCTGCCTGTATCTCTCTGTTATCTCTGTCTGTCTATATCTCTGTCTATATCTCTGTCTGTCTATTTCTCTCTGTCTGCCTGTATCTCTCTGTTATCTCTGTCTGTCTATATCTCTGTATATCTCTCTGTCTGCCTGTATCTCTCTGTTATCTCTGTCTGTCTATTTTTCTCTGTCTGCCTGTATCTCTCTGTTATCTCTGTCTGTCTATCTCTCTGTCTGCCTGTATCTCTCTGTTATCTCTGTATGTCTATATCTCTCTGTCTGCCTGTATCTCTCTGTTATCTCTGTCTGTCTATATCTCTGTCTATCTCTCTGTCTGCCTGTATCTCTCTGTTATCTCTGTCTGTCTATATCTCTGTCTATCTCTCTGTCTGTCTATATCTCTCTGTCTTCCTGTATCTCTCTGTTATCTCTGTCTGTCTATCTCTCTGTCTGCCTGTATCTCTCTGTTATCTCTGTATGTCTATATCTCTCTGTCTGCCTGTATCTCTCTGTTATCTCTGTATGTCTATATCTCTGTCTGTCTATCTCTCTGTCTGCCTGTATCTCTCTGTTATCTCTGTCTGTCTATATCTCTGTCTGTCTATCTCTCTGTCTATCTCTCTGTCTGCCTGTATCTCTCTGTTATCTATGTCTGTCTATATCTCTGTCTATCTCTCTGGACATTATGGCCAGGTATTATGGACAGGACATTATGAACAGGATATTATGGACAGGAAATTGTTTGTTGTTGTGTTCACTTAATCTCACTGGATTAAACATCTGTTGGACGTAGTTTTAGGCCTCTAGTTTAACTAACCTAACACAGTGATAATTCTAGGCACAATGCAGTGGTGATATAGGTTCAGGGGTGTGTCTGCAGTGCAGTAGTGCTATAGGTTTAGGGGTGTGTCTGCAGTGCAGTATTGCTATAGGTTCAGGGGTGTGTCTGCAGTGTAGTGGTGATATAGGTTCAGGGGTGTGCCTGCAGTGCAGTGGTGATATAGGTTCAGGGGTGTGCCTGCAGTGCAGTGGTGATATAGGTTCAGGGGTGTGTCTGCAGTGTAGTAGTGCTATAGGTTCAGGGGTGTGTCTGCAGTGCAGTAGTGCTATAGATTCAGGGGTGTGTCTGCAGTGCAGTGGTGATATAGGTTCAGGGGTGTGTCTGCAGTGTAGTGGTGATATAGGTTCAGGGGTGTGTCTACAGTGTAGTAGTGATATAGGTTCAGGGGTGTGTCTACAGTGTAGTAGTGATATAGGTTCAGGGGTGTGTCTACAGTGTAGTGGTGATATAGGTTCAGGGGTATGTCTGCAGTGTAGTGGTGATATAGGTTCAGGGGTGTGTCTGCACTATTTTAGCTATTTTCACTATCACCGTTAACGGTGCATCTGCTGGCGTCGGCGCGAGAGGGCTGGTTATTTAATGAATCAACAAGTTGTGTCGAGGATTGGGCCCTCACTGGCCAATCAGAACTTGCTCCGTGGCGAAATATGTGGTTGCTATAAATTGTGTATTTACGGTATTTTATGTATTACCTTGGAATCAACTTCAATTCCAATGTTAGCCCGTTATAGTTTGTTCAATGGCTTCCAAAAACAAAATAACAAAATGTTGACGTATCTGTGCTAAATACGTTAACTTGAACCCATTTGCAGTCCACATTGTTCTATGTAATTGTATGTCTTCAATTGCATTCCCACTGATATAGGGGCTAGGCCTACTGGTATGTCTTCAATAGCATTCACACTGATATAGGGGCTAGGCCTACTGGTATGTCTTCAATAGCATTCACACTGATATAGGGGCTAGGCCTACTGGTATGTCTTCAATAGCATTCACACTGATATAGGGGCTGGGCCTACTGGTATGTCTTCAATAGCATCCACACCGATATAGGGGCTAGGCCTGTCTTCAATAGCATCCACACCGATATAGGGGCTAGGCCTGTCTTCAATAGCATCCACACCGATATAGGGGCTAGGCCTGTCTTCAATAGCATCCACACCGATATAGGGGCTAGGCCTACTGGTATGTCTTCAATAGCATTCACACTGATATAGGGGCTGGGCCTACTGGTATGTCTTCAATAGCATTCACACTGATATAGGGGCTGGGCCTGCTGGTATGTCTTCAATAGCATTCACACTGATATAGGGGCTGGGCCTGTTGGTATGTCTTTAATAGCATTCACACTGATATAGGGGCTGGGCCTACTGGTATGTCTTCAATAGCATTCACACTGATATAGGGGCTGGGCCTGCTGGTATGTCTTCAATAGCATTCACACTGATATAGGGGCTGGGCCTGCTGGTATGTCTTCAATAGCATTCACACTGATATAGGGGCTGGGCCTGCTGGTATGTCTTCAATAGCATTCACACTGATATAGGGGCTGGGCCTACTGGTATGTCTTCAATAGCATTCACACTGATATAGGGGCTGGGCCTGCTGGTATGTCTTCAATAGCATTCCCACTGATATAGGGGCTAGGCCTACTGGTATGTCTTCAATAGCATTCACACTGATATAGGGGCTGGGCCTACTGGTATGTCTTCAATAGCATTCACACTGATATAGGGGCTGGGCCTGCTGGTATGTCTTCAATAGCATTCCCACTGATATAGGGGCTAGGCCTACTGGTATGTCTTCAATAGCATTCACACTGATATAGGGGCTGGGCCTACTGGTATGTCTTCAATAGCATTCACACTGATATAGGAGCTGGGCCTACTGGTATGTCTTCAATAGCATTCACACTGATATAGGGGCTGGGCCTACTGGTATGTCTTCAATAGCATTCACACTGATATAGAGGCTGGGCCTACTGGTATGTCTTCAATAGCATTCACACTGATATAGGAGCTGGGCCTACTGGTATGTCTTCAATAGCATTCACACTGATATAGGAGCTGGGCCTACTGGTATGTCTTCAATAGCATTCCCACTGATATAGGGGCTGGGCCTACTGGTATGTCTTCAATAGCATTCACACTGATATAGGGGCTGGGCCTACTGGTATGTCTTCAAAAGCATTCACACTGATATAGAGGCTGGGCCTACTGGTATGTCTTCAATTGCATTCACACTGATATAGGGGCTAGGCCTACTGGTATGTCTTCAATTGCATTCACACTGATATAGGGGCTAGGCCTACTGGTATGTCTTCAATAACATTCACACTGATATAGGGGCTGGGCCTACTGGTATGTCTTCAAAAGCATTCACACTGATATAGAGGCTGGGCCTACTGGTATGTCTTCAATAGCATTCACACTGATATAGAGGCTAGGCCTACTGGTATGTCTTCAATTGCATTCACACTGATATAGGGGCTAGGCCTACTGGTATGTCTTCAAAAGCATTCACACTGATATAGGGGCTGGGCCTACTGGTATGTCTTCAATAGCATTCACACTGATATAGGGGCTAGGCCTACTGGTATGTCTTCAATAGCATTCACACTGATATAGGGGCTAGGCCTACTGGTATGTCTTCAATAGCATTCACACTGATATAGGGGCTAGGCCTACTGGTATGTCTTCAATAGCATTCACACTGATATAGGGGCTAGGCCTACTGGTATGTCTTCAATAGCATTCACACTGATATAGGGGCTAGGCCTACTGGTATGTCTTCAATAGCATTCACACTGATATAGGGGCTAGGCCTACTGGTATGTCTTCAATTGCATTCACACTGATATAGAGGCTGGGCCTACTGGTATGTCTTCAATTGCATTCACACTGATATAGGGGCTAGGCCTACTGGTATGTCTTCAATAGCATTCACACTGATATAGGGGCTAGGCCTACTGGTATGTCTTCAATTGCATTCACACTGATATAGAGGCTAGGCCTACTGGTATGTCTTCAATAGCATTCACACTGATATAGGGGCTAGGCCTACTGGTATGTCTTCAATAGCATTCACACTGATATAGGGGCTAGGCCTACTGGTATGTCTTCAATAGCATTCACACTGATATAGGGGCTAGGCCTACTGGTATGTCTTCAATAGCATTCACACTGATATAGGGGCTGGGCCTACTGGTATGTCTTCAATAGCATTCACACGGATATAGGGGCTAGGCCTACTGGTATGTCTTCAATAGCATTCACACTGATATAGGGGCTGGGCCTACTGGTATGTCTTCAATAGCATTCACACTGATATAGGGGCTGGGCCTACCGTACATTACATTATGGCTGAGCAGGTACATGCCAAACATTATTAATAAACCAGATTAAATTAATTATTGATAAGGCCTAAAAATAGAACAAACAATTATAGTCTAATTCTAAACTAAATGAAACAACAACTTGTTTTAAATAGGCTATGTCACAATTACCAGGCCCATCATTTCCCCCCGTGGGCATATAATATTAAAACAACGCAGACGATGGAGGGTTTTACGCACATCCAAACTTCAAACAGTAGCTGGACAAAGATCCTCTATAAAGAGAGAACGTCCACTCCCAGTTATAGTGTTCCCCAATAGGTCTGTGTTTTATCAACCTAATCGGAACCATTTTACAGATCAGATCCCATTCAAACATCTCCAGAAGTTGCATTACAAGCTTAACATGGTTGTTGTCAACGTAAAACCAGGAAGGTGAATCATTCTAATAAGTTTGGTTGTAATAAAATTCAACAAATATTTAAAAAAAAAATTAAACAACAATAAATACTAGGGATGCACGATATATCGGTAAACATATCGGAATCGGACGATATTAGCTAAAACTGCCGACATCAGCATTGGCCTGATGTCTAGTTTAACGGCGATGTGTAAAACCGATGTCAAAGCTGACCTGCATACCTGTATAACATAGATAGATGACGTAATGAC
>NC_052332.1:43356579-43433581 GCF_016432855.1 Salvelinus namaycush
TGTTTTTTTGTTAATTCTTTCCAATGTGTCAAGTAATTATCTTTTTGTTTTCTCATGATTTGGTTGGGTCTAATTGTGCTGTTGTCCTGGGGCTCTGTGGGGTGTGTTTGTGTTTGTGAACAGAGCCCTAGGACCAGCTTGCTTAGGGGACTCTTCTCCAGGTTCATCTCTCTGTAGGTGATGGCTTTGTTATGGAAGGTTTGGGAATCGCTTCCTTTTAGGTGGTTGTAGAATTTAACGGCTCTTTTCTGGATTTTGATAATTAGTGGGTATCGGCCTAATTCTGCTCTGCATGCATTATTTGGTGTTCTACGTTGTACACGGAGGATATTTTTGCAGAATTCTGCATGCAGAGTCTCAATTTGGTGTTTGTCCCATTTTGTGAAATCTTGGTTGGTGAGCGGACCCCAGACCTCACAACCATAAAGGGCAATGGGCTCTATGACTGATTCAAGTATTTTTAGCCAGATCCTAATTGGTATGTTGAAATTTATGTTCCTTTTGATGGCATAGAAGGCCCTTCTTGCCTTGTCTCTCAGATCGTTCACAGCTTTGTGGAAGTTACCTGTGGTGCTGATGTTTAGGCCGAGGTATGTATAGTTTTTTGTGTGCTCTAGGGCAACGGTGTCTAGATGGAATTTGTGGTCCTGGTGACTGGACCTTTTTTGGAACACCATTATTTTGGTCTTACTGAGATTTACTGTCAGGGCCCAGGTCTGACAGAATCTGTGCAGAAGATCTAGGTGCTGCTGTAGGCCCTCCTTGGTTGGTGACAGAAGCACCAGATCATCAGCAAACAGTAGACATTTGACTTCGGATTCTAGTAGGGTGAGACCGGGTGCTGCAGACTGTTCTAGTGCCCGCGCCAATTCGTTGATATATATGTTGAAGAGGGTGGGGCTTAAGCTGCATCCCTGTCTCACCCCACGACCCTGTGTGAAGAAATGTGTGTGTTTTTTGCCAATTTTAACCGCACACTTGTTGTTTGTGTACATGGATTTTATAATGTCGTATGTTTTACCCCCAACACCACTTTCCATCAATTTGTATAGCAGACCCTCATGCCAAATTGAGTCGAAGGCTTTTTTGAAATCAACAAAGCATGAGAAGACTTTGCCTTTGTTTTGGTTTGTTTGGTTGTCAATTAGGGTGTGTAGGGTGAATACATGGTCTGTTGTACGGTAATTTGGTAAAAAGCCAATTTGACATTTGCTCAGTACATTGTTTTCATTGAGGAAATGTACGAGTCTGCTGTTAATGATAATGCAGAGGATTTTCCCAAGGTTACTGTTGACGCATATTCCACGGTAGTTATTGGGGTCAAATTTGTCTCCACTTTTGTGGATTGGGGTGATCAGTCCTTGGTTCCAAATATTGGGGAAGATGCCAGAGCTAAGGACGATGTTAAAGAGTTTTAGTATAGCCAATTGGAATTTGTTGTCTGTATATTTGATCATTTCATTAAGGATACCATCAACACCACAGGCCTTTTTGGGTTGGAGGGTTTTTATTTTGTCCTGTAACTCATTCAAGGTAATTGGAGAATCCAGTGGGTTCTGGTAGTCTTTAATAGTTGATTCTAGGATTTGTATTTGATCATGTATATGTTTTTGCTCTTTATTCTTTGTTATAGAGCCAAAAAGATTGGAGAAGTGGTTTACCCATACATCTCCATTTTGGATAGATAATTCTTCGTGTTGTTGTTTGTTTAGTGTTTTCCAATTTTCCCAGAATTGGTTAGAGTCTATGGAGTCTTCAATTACATTGAGCTGATTTCTGATGTGCTGTTCCTTCTTTTTCCGTAGTGTATTTCTGTATTGTTTTAGTGATTCACCATAGTGAAGGCGTAGACTCAGGTTTTCCGGGTCTCTATGTTTTTGGTTGGACAGGTTTCTCAATTTATTTCTTAGATTTTTGCATTCTTTATCAAACCATTTGTCATTGTTGTTCATTTTCTTCGGTTTTCTATTTGAGATTTTTAGATTTGATAGGGAAGCTGAGAGGTCAAATATACTGTTAAGATTTTCTACTGCCAAGTTTACACCTTCACTATTGCAGTGGAACATTTTACCCAGGAAGTTGTCTAAAAGGGATTGAATTTGCTGTTGCCTAATTGTTTTTTGGTAGGTTTCCAAACTGCATTCCTTCCATCTATAGCATTTCTTAATGTTACTCAGTTCCTTTGGCTTTGATGCCTCATGATTGAGTATTGCTCTGTTCAAGTAGACTGTGATTTTGCTGTGGTCTGATAGGGGTGTCAGTGGGCTGACTGTGAACGCTCTGAGAGACTCTGGGTTGAGGTCAGTGATAAAGTAGTCTACAGTGCTACTGCCAAGAGATGAGCTATAGGTGAACCTACCATAGGAGTCCCCTCGAAGCCTACCATTGACTATGTACATACCCAGCGTGCGACAGAGCTGCAGGAGTTGTGACCCGTTTTTGTTGGTTATGTTGTCATAGTTGTGCCTAGGGGGGCATATGGGGGAGGGAATGCTGTCACCTGCAGGCAGGTGTTTGTCCCCCTGTGTGCTGAGGGTGTCAGGTTCTTGTCCAGTTCTGGCATTTAGGTCGCCACAGACTAATACATGTCCCTGGGCCTGGAAATGATTGATTTCCCCCTCCAGGATGGAGAAGCTGTCTTTATTAAAGTATGGGGATTCTAGTGGGGGGATATAGGTAGCACACAGGAGGACATTTTTCTCTGTTAAGATAATTTCCTTTTGAATTTCTAGCCAAATGTAAAATGTTCCTGTTTTGATTAATTTAATGGAGTGAGTTAGGTCTGCTCTATACCAAATTAGCATTCCCCCTGAGTCCCTTCCCTGTTTCACACCTGGTAGTTTGGTGGATGGGACTACCAGCTCTCTGTAACCTAGAGGGCAACCAGTGGGTCCGTCTCCGCTATACCATGTTTCTTGCAGGATGACAATGTCTGCATTACCGATTTCTTTGGGGAAGTCCGGGTTCCTGCTCTTTAGGCCAAAGGCAGATGACCTCAGGCCTTGGATATTCCAGGATGATATAGTGAATGCTTTTTGTTCCATAAAGTGTCCAATGTTGTTGGCCGTGTGGTTTGGCCTCAGGCCAGTAAGTGTGAGCAGAGCCTGCTGAGCATCTGGTACATGCCGTTGGCTTGGGCGAGTGTAAGAGTGGGGGTTGGGCCTGTTTGCCCGCTCACTACCTGGGCGTATGTGTGACTTCCATGTTGATGCCCTCTTTGCGGGGGTGGGGTGCATGGGGTGGGCAGGAGTGGCATAGGTCTGATCTGAGGGGGCCTAAATGGGGTGTGGGCATGGTTGATGTGGGGGGGTGTTGATTGGTTGGGGTGGGGGTGTGGATGTGTCTGGGGGTGCTGTGGTCTGGATGTAAGTCCTCTTGGCGTGGGTCCTCTATGTGTAGGTCCACGGGGGGGTCCTGCAGGTCTTGGAGGGTGTCTCGCTGGTCTGGGTGGGGTGTCTATTGATCTGTTGCTCCTGTGTGAAGTGTTGGGGCTGCGTTTGAGAGCGATGTCCTTTAGAGTCCGGGCAAAGGTGGGCACTGCTGCCTTATAGAGGTGGACCTGGTCATAGAGGCTGTTCAAGTCCAGGGTGGAGTGGTGGGCCAGGAAAACATTTGGTTTTGAGGCACAGTCACGGGAAATGCTTGCGTTTACCCGCTGTATTGTAGCAGGGTGGAAGTCTTTTCGTGGTAGCAGGGTGGAGATAACCACTTGTGCATTGGGGAAAGTAGAAGAAGCTTTTTCAATCACTCCCTTCAGTGCTGTGGCCACCCTTTCCTGCTGTGCTCTCAGGTCGTTTGTGCCTGTGTGTATTATTATGTGGCTAGGTGAGCCTAGTTTGTCCTCAGACAGAAGGTCTAGGGCGCACTGGGTGTTTGGACACCAGAGTTTAGACACACTGTGTTTGGGAAAAAGTTTTTTTTCTTCTATATATTTCCCATTTGAGTCCATAAGGAGAACAATCTGTGTCTTGTGTTTGTTCTCACTGGGTGTGGGGGGGTTGTCAGGAGGGCTATCAGGGTGGCTGACAGGGGGGGTGCTCAGGGGGGGTGAGAGCTGCTGGGCTTGGGGTTTTTCTTTTGTCTGTTCTGCTGTGATGTTGACTCTATGGTCAGGGTCTGGTGTGGACTGTTCTGCTGTGGTGTCGAGACTTTTGTCCGGTGCTGAGGTGGGCTGTTCTGCTGGCGTCTCTGTGGGGATGGCCACCTCCCTAGTGGGTTGTTCTCTGTCACATGCCATCCCCCTCAACCTCTCCTCCAGCAGTCTGATCCTCTCCTCCATCCCCCTCTCCCTCTCCTCCAGCAGTCTGATCCTCTCCTCTAGTGCTTTGTTCTGCTCCTGCTTCTGCTCTTTCTCCTGTTGAAGTTGTCTCACCACTGTCCAGAGTGCAGATATGTCTCTCTCCACCTCCAGCTCTCCTGGTCTGGTTAAGGGGTTGTTGTGCTGGACTGTTGTCTGGGTCTGTGCTGACTGGAGTGTAATCACCTGCTGTTCCAGCTCCACCTGCCTTACCTCCAGCTGGGTGAATTTATCCTTCATTTCAATGAGGGAGAAGTGCTCTGTACTGGGAGGTTGACTGTCTGCTGAGGGTTGCTCGTCTGTGGGGTTATATGATGAAGAGGTCTGGTCTGACCCGCTTGGGGTGGGGGTATCTTTATCAAGGGAGAGCTTCTCCTGCTGGGCTAATTCTTTGATTAGGTGAAAGTCCAGCTGAAACTGTTTGGGGTTGCCCTGTACCAATACTGTTCCAGACTTATATAGATTTATGTTAGCTGACTCAGAGTCCTCGTTGTCAAGTATCCTGAGTTTCCACCCCTCGTTAACCCCCCCTCTCTTAACAGAGGGGTAGTGTGCTAATATAGCACTGTGCCATGCCAGGGGATGGTTTGTGTGGAAGATAAGGTTGCTGATGTTCCCATTTTTGTAATAGTCAGCAAAAAGTGTCTCTTGATTTTCCATAAGGAGCTTCATTTTGTGCTCTTTTCTTGCCTTATCATTCTTTACACTCACAGGGTACTGTATTTTAATTACCTCTGAACAGCAGGAGGGAGCTTCTAAGGCCTCTCCATTTGGTTGGGGTAGACTATTCGACTCTCCTGCCATTGTTGGGCTAATGGTCTTTGACACCTCTCACTTGACACGTCAGTGCTAGTTGAAGCTGTATCAAGTCAGTTACAGTTGAATACAGTTGAAGCTGTATCTCTCTCAGTTCCACAAAAAATCCAAGTTTAACTAACTCTAAATCTATCTTTTTTAAAGAAAATGCTGAAAAATGCAGGAGCTCATCTGATCATCTGATCATGACCTCTCTCTCTCTCTCTCTCTCCTTGTTAGCTAGCTAGCTTCTTTCAGGAGAGTCCCTAGCAACTGCCTAGCAACAGGTAAACAACTTAGCTAGCTAAGAAAACGGTATAATTGTATGATTTTTTTTACTTTTTTCAAAAGCCTTTCTTCTTTGTTTGCTGCTTGTTTGGTCTCCTATTCAGTCTTGCAGTTTTCTTTTGCTTTTTTTGATGTACTTTACTCTAAAAACCATGTAAAATTCAATATTTGTAGGAGCTCATCTTTTCAGCTGTTGCTGCTTAATTTGGAACTCCGGAACTCCCTCTCTGTCTCTCTCTCTCTTTTCTCTCTCTCTGTCTCTCTCTCTCTCTGTCCCTCCCTCCCTCCCTCCCTTCTCTCTCTCTCTCTCTCTCTCTCTCTCTCTCTCTCTCTCTTCATTTGTATTGGAGTAGTCCACATTCACCTCAGAGTTAGCATATATCAGTGTTTCTTAATCCCGGTCCTGCACATTTTGGTTTTTGTCCTAGCACTACACACCTGATTCCACTAATCAGAGGCTTGATTATGAACTAAGGAGGAGGAGGGGGAAGAGGAGAAGGAGGAAGGGGAAGAGGAGGAAGGGGAGGGGGAAGAGGAGAAAAGGAGGCAGATGAGGAGGGGGAAGATGAGGAAGAGGAATAGGGGGAAGATGAGAAAGAAGAGGGCGGGAAGAGGTAGAAGAGGAGGAGGGGGAAGGTGAGGAAGCTGAGGAAGAGAAGGATGAAAGGGGGGAGATAAGGAAGAAGAGGAGCGGGAAGAGGAGAAAGAGGAGGGGGGAGCCTAGGAAGGGGAGGAAGAAAAAGACAAGGAGGAGGAACAAGAGGAGGACAAGAGGGAGGAGGCAAAAGAGATTGAGGAAGAGGAGGATACGAAGGTGGAGAAGGAAGAGGAGGAGGATGAGAAGGAGGTGGTGCAGGAGAAAGAGGGGGGTGAGAAGGAGGTGGTGCAGGAGGAAGAGGAGGACAAGGTAACAAAGAAAAGGAGATAATAAAGTGTGAAGGAAGAGTCAGACACAAAGAAATGACTGGTATGGCTGACTGACTGGTATGGCTGACTGACTGCTATGGCTGACTGACTGGTATGGCTGACTGACTGGTATGGCTGACTGACTGCAGCGGGACTGTCTTTGTTCCCCCTCTACAAGCAGAGCCCAGTTAGACCAGTTAGCCCAGTTAACCCAGTTAGCCTCTGCAGGCAGAGCCCAGTTCGACCAGTTAGACCGGTTAGCCCAGTTAGCCTCTGCAACGGTGCCCTCTGCTGTTCACTGGAGATAAGCTTTCACTCAGGATTTTTAAATCAACAATACTATATTACTGATTGCATTGCATTTGTTAAGTGTAGTATGTGTATGCGTGGTGCATGGTGAGTGTGTGTAATTTGAGTTGGCGTGAACACACATACACAGATACATCATTTAGTTATGTAATAAAACACAGTGCATTCGGAAAGTCCTCAGACCCCTTGACTTTTCCACATTTACTCTAAAATAGATTTTTTTTAAATTAAATCCTCATCAATCTACACACAATACCCCATAATGACAAAGCAAAATGTATAAAAAATGTTTTAAAAAACAAATAGAAATACCTTATTTACATTAGTATTCAGACCTTTTGCTATGAGACTCGAAAATAAGCTCAGGTGCATCCTGTTTCCATTGATCATCCTTGAGATGTTTCTACAATTTGATTAGAGTTCACATGTGGTAAATTCAATTGATTTGACATGATTTGGAAAGGCACACACCTGTCTATATAAGGTCCCACAGTTGAGGGTGCATGTCAGAGCAAAAACCAAGCCATGAGGTCGAAGGAATTGTCAGTAGAGCTCTGAGATAGGATTGTGTCGAGGCACAGATCTGAGGAAGGGTACCAAAACATGTCTGCAGCATTGAAGGTCCCCAAGAACACATTCTTAAATGGAAGAAGTTTGGAACCACCAAGACTCTTCCTATAGCAAACTGAGTAATTGGGGGAGAAGGGCCTTGATCATGGAGGTGACCAAGAACCCGATGGTCACTCCACCAAACAGGCCTTTATGGTAGAGTGGTCAGACGCAACTCACTCCTCAGTAAAAGGCACGTAACAGCCCGTTCGAAGTTTGCCAAAAGGCACCTAAAGACTCTCAGACCATGAGAAACAAGATTCTCTGGTCTGATGAAACCAAGATTGAACTCTTTGGCCTGAATGCCAAGTGACACGTCTGGAGGAAACCTTGCACCATCCCTACGGTGAAACATGGTGGAGGCAGCATCATGCTGTGGGAATGTTTTTCAGCGGCAGGGACTGGGAGACTAGTCAGGATCGAGGGAAAGATGAACGGAGCAAAGTACAGAGAGATCCTTGATGAAAACTTGCTCCAGAGCGCTCAGGACCTCAGACTGGGGAGAAGGTTCACCTTCCAACAGGACAACAACCCTAAGCACACAGCCAAGACAACACAGGAGTGGTTTTGGGACAAGTCTCTGAATGTCCTTGAGTTGCCCAGCCAAAGCCCGGACTTGAACCCGATCAAACATCTCTGGAGAGACCTGAAAATAGCTGTGCTACAAATCTCCCCAAATACAGGTGTGCCAGGCTTGTAGCGTCATACCCATGAAGACTCGATGCTGTAATCGCTGCCAAAGGTGCTTCAACAAAGTACTGAATAAAGGGTCTGAATACTAAATGTAATATTTCTTTATAAATATATATTTTTTACAAAATTAACTGTTTTTGCTTTGTCATTATGTGGTATTGTACGTATATTGACAATTTAATAAATTTTAGAATAAGGCCATAACGTAACAAAATATGGAAAAGGTCAAGGGGTCTGAAATACTTCCTGAGAACAAAATGCACTGTTTGTCTAGTGTGAGATTCCATATCTCTCTGCCGCTAATATCCTGAGTGCTTAATCACATGAGTACATAAAGATATGGAAACACACACACACATGCACGCACGCGTTGCACATACACACACACATACACACAAACAAACACAGACATACACAGACACATCAGGGTTTCCGTTAGGAAGTGACCGGGAAGACAAGTGACTGGGAAGATATGAATTGATCTGACATTTGAGAAATGTACCAGTCATCCATAATACATCAGGTAACCCATTAGGTCATCTATATACATCAGGTAATCCATTAGGTCATCTATATACATCAGGTAACCCATTAGGTCATCTATATACATCAGGTAACCCATTAGGTCATCTATATACATCAGGTAATCCATTAGGTCATCTATATACATCAGGTAACCCATTAGGTCATCTATAATACATCAGGTAACCCATTAGGTCATCTATAATACATCAGGTAACCCATTAGGTCATCTATATACATCAGGTAATCCATTAGGTCATCTATATACATCAGGTAACCCATTAGGTCATCTATATACATCAGGTAATCCATTAGGTCATCTATATACATCAGGTAACCCATTAGGTCATCTATAATACATCAGGTAACCCATTAGGTCATCCATATATATTGGGTAACCCATTAGGTCATCTATATACATCAGGTAACCCATTAGGTCATCAATATACATCAGGTAACCCATTAGGTCATCTATAATGCATCGGGTAACCCATTAGGTCATCTATATACATCAGGTAACCCATTAGGTCATCTATATACATCAGGTAACCCATTAGGTCATCTATAATACATCAGGTAACCCATTAGGTCATCCATATACATCAGGTAACCCATTAGGTCATCCATATACATCAGGTAACCCATTAGGTCATCCATATACATCAGGTAACCCATTAGGTCATCCATATACATCAGGTAACCCATTAGGTCATCCATATACATCAGGTAACCCATTAGGTCATCCATATACATCAGGTAACCCATTAGGTCATCTATATACATCAGGTAACCCATTAGGTCATCCATATACATCAGGTAACCCATTAGGTCATCTATATACATCAGGTAACCCATTAGGTCATCCATATACATCAGGTAACCCATTAGGTCATCCATATACATCAGGTAACCCATTAGGTCATCCATATACATCAGGTAACCCATTAGGTCATCCATATACATCAGGTAACCCATTAGGTCATCCATATACATCAGGTAACCCATTAGGTCATCTATATACATCAGCCAGCACCATCAATAAACCAGGGATGTGCATTTGGCCACGCCCACATTCTTCCCATCTATGTCTATTACAAATATTTGGCTGACAGCCACACAAGTAAATGAACAAGGTATTTTTGCGATAAACTATGTTTAGGCCTATCATAGAAAGAATGTAGCCAGCTACATTTCCTAATATTTTGCTTGAAGTTAATCTTGCATTTTACCAGAGAAAAATAGGCTGGCTACCCCGACAAAAACACCAGAGGAAAGAAACTACCGCGTTCGTGAATTCTCATCTGAGTTTAGAAGTACAACTAAAGCACACAATGTGTCTGACGCCGAGCAGAAATAAAAATAGGAAGTATTTTAGATATGTGTTTACAAAACACAGCAATATATTTCTTATACGTTGTATCTTTTTTTTCCTGTGTGAAAAACGCAGAATTATGTATTAACACAATCCCTAGTTTAACTTGCTATCTAAGTAAGTGGCTGAATTAAGGTGGCATCGTATTGTGTTAGCTTTCTGCCGTGTTTGAGAAGGCAAAGCCCTTTGGATGATTTATTTGTACAGCTGCCACTTGCATCTTGATTTCCTTGTGTTTTTTGTTTGTCCTCTCCGTTCTCGGCCCGGCTGCTCCTCGCGTCTCTTCTCCAAGCAGAGCAGACGGGCCCGTTGTCCTAGCGACTCCAGACTCCACACAGACACGGACTGCAGACACACTGCTGGAGAACCAGTACTTCATGCGTCAAAACTTTGTTCATTTACACAATGTCTCTCGTTCACATTCGCTTGTAAATGTTCAAACTCACCAAAAAATGACATTCGGTAGCGCCTACCTTAATATGTATAACTTTATGAGCTGGATTGCCTGTCTTTGCAATTCGTTTATTTTAGCATATTTAGCTAGCAGCCTCCATGCAAATTCGCTATTACTTGTGCTCATTTTGTTAGCATTCTGGTAATAGACGCCCAATGTTTTTGTTGTTGCTTTTTGGCACCCACTTGTGTACTACACCGGTAATATAACTCCAGGGGTGAGAGGACAGTATGACGATATGATCATCTGGATACCTCCCAACCTGATGTGCCCTGCCGTGTATATAGCCCAAGTTATTTTTACTCATTGTGTATTTTTTCATTGTGTTATTATTTCTCTATTTTCTTTCTCTCTGTGTTGTTAGGAAGGGCCTGTAAGTAAGCATTTCACTGATGGTCTACACCTGTTGTTTATGAAGCATGTGACAAATAAAATGTGAATTGATTATACCCACTCATAGTAGTCATGTATTAATCTAACAGTACATTTATTTATTGTCCCCAAAAAAAGTAGCAGTTGAAGCCTACCGTCCAATGAGGCCTATGGACTCACAATGGCCAATGCGCATTTCGCTCGTTCTGTATCTCAAAGCCATATCAGTTACATTTTTTAAATAGTTACTATTGAGCTCATAATTGAGAGTTGAGAACAAAAAAGTATACCTACAGAAAGCTGAGGACATCCTAGTTCCACCTGTTACAACAGGATAGCAGTGATTTCCCAGCAATTGGATTTTAAAATGTTATACAATCAGAACACTTTTCATTCTCCCCAAGCATTTTGTTTCCCCATGGGAAAGGAACGAGAGAATGTGTCACACAACACAGCAGCAGAGAAACAGGGGCAGAGCAGACACTTTCATTACAGGAATCATGGGGATAATGTACTTTACCGTTTGACCAAATCAGTCTGGAGCCCTGCCTTGTTGGCTTTTCACCATAGGAATACTCTCCAACTTTTCTTTTACTTCAATGAAAATGGCCTGCATCTTCACAATCTGCAGTAACCTAGGCTCCTCTCTCGGTTTCTCTCCTCTGCAGCAGGGCAACCCTGGACTATTTGGACGGCTACAATTGTATTTATCGGCTTTTCATTTATTTTATCGGCCAAAAGCTGGAAATTACCGGCTAACGGAAACCCTGAGACATACTAATAAGTTTACGGGTTGACGAGAGCCTTGGCTAGAGTATAAAAGTGTAGCTACCCCTACTGTCCTACTCAACACATTGATGTGTTGGGTTTCATTTAGGCCCATTACCACATATGGAATAGCCTCCTGTAAAGTAAGGCATCACAATACAAAACTGTCTGTATGAGGCAGTAATGAGAAGTAGAGTTTCAGTGAGTGTATTGCTGCCAACCCACATGGCTGAGAGCTGCTATAAAATAAACAGACCCTTTCCCTTTCCACTCACAGGCCCTGTCATCCCCTGTACGGGTTGAAAATGGCAGATTTTGTCATTGATAAGCAACTAAATTGGAATGCAGTGACTGAACAGTCTGCATAAAAAAACGATACCGATAACCGATATTTAACATTTTGGCAGCCTTTTAAGCATTCCATTAGAGTTAAATCGTTAGCACACACACAGGGACGCAGCGGTCTACGGCACTGCATCTCAGTGCAAGAGGCGTAACTACAGTCCCCGCCCTTGCTGTCTCTGCCTGGCCAGTTCCCCTCTCTCCACTGGGATTCTCTGCCTCTAACCCTATTACAGGGGCTGAGTCACTGGCTTACTGCTGCTCTTCCATGCCGTCCCTAGGAGGGGTGCGTCACTTGAGTGGGTTGAGTCACTGACGTGGTCTTCCTGTCTGGGTTGGCGCCCCCCCTTGGGTTGTGCCGTGGCAGAGATCTTTGTGGGCTATACTCGGCCTTGTCTCAGGATGGTAAGTTGGTGGTTGACGATATCCCTCTAGTGGTGTGGGGGCTGTGCTTTGGCAAAGTGGGTGGGGTTATATCCTGCCTGTTTGGCCCTGTCTGGGGGTATCATCGGATGGGGCCACAGTGTCTCCTGACCCCTCCTGTCTCAACCTCCAGTATTTATGCTGCAGTAGTTAATGTGTCGGGGGGCTAGGGTCAGTCTGTTATATCTAGAGTATTTCTCCTGTCTTATCCGGTGTCCTGTGTGAATTTAAGTATGCTCTCTCTAATTCTCTCTTCCTCTCTTTCTTTCTTTCTTTCTTTCTCTCTTTGACCTGAGCCCTAGGACCATGCCTCAGGACTACCTGGCATGATGACTCCTTGCTGTCCCCAGTCCACCTGGCCATGCTGCTGCTCCAGTTTCAACTGTTCTGCCTGCGGCTATGGAACCCTGACCTGTTCACTGGACGTGCCACCTGTCCCAGACCTGCTGTTTTCAACTCTCTAGAGACAGCAGGAGCGGTAGAGATACTCTTAATGATCGGCTATGAAAAGCCAACTGACATTTACTCCTGAGGTGCTGACTTGCTGCACCCTTGACAACTACTGTGATTATTATTATTTGACCATGCTGGTCATTTATGAACATTTGAACATCTTGGCCATGTTCTGTTATAATCTCCACCCGGCACAGCCAGAAGAGTACCGGCCACCCCTCATAGCCTGGTTCCTCTCTATTTTTCTTCCTTGGTTTTGGCCTTTCTAGGGAGTTTTTCCTAGCCACCGTGCTTCTACACCTGCATTGCTTGCTGTTTGGGGTTTTAGGCTGGGTTTCTGTACAGCACTTTGAGATATCAGCTGATGTAAGAAGGCCTATATAAATACATTTGATTTGATTTGGTTTGATTTTGTTTGAATCCAGGCTGTAGCACATCCGGCCATGATTGGGAGTCCCATAGGGCGGCGCACAATTGGCCCAGCGTCGTCCGGGATTGGCCGGGGTAGGCCGTCATTGTAAATAAGAATTTGTTCTTAACTGACTTGCCTAGTTGAATAAAGGTTACACACACACACACACACACACCACACTAACCAAAAAGTTATTTTGTTGGCATTTACGTATGTCCTCATTACCAATAAAACATTATCAAAACCTATTTCTTTCACTTACTTGCTGTGCTGTTTCGTTGTTCATTTGTTCAGTCGTTTCATTCTCAACCAGGAACGCCGTTTGGGTATTTCCGTGTCAAATAAGCTTGTTGACCAATCAGGACCTGAATATGACTGCACGTCACATAATAATTTAATTGTGCATTGAACACTATTCTCGAGGAAAAACAATACTGCGTGGATGTTTTGGAGACTGATAACTCTGAGGAGGACGTTAGGAAAAAATATATTGTGTATTGAGTAGACTGATACCCCATTTCATTGATCCCAATCCTTAGGTAAAGCTGTATAGTGCAATATGAATGTCAATACACACAATAGGCTGACTGGGGAGGTGATTACACACAGTCACAGTGCCGCGATAAGAGCTACAATGCTAATATTTACATATACTGTGTCACAGTTGTGTTCTGTGGGTGTCACTGAGTAGACTGATACCCCATTTCATTTCTTCACATTCCAACCTTGTTTAACATTATCTAGTCTAAATATGGCATGATTCCACCAATTGTAACCTTCTGCATCACTTTCAAAGAGGTACTTTTATTTTCAAGGCAAACCACACATTTCACTATTGTGCCTAATCCTTATTGTGGCTAGCTTCACAACACATAACCCCGGTCCGGTCGAGCGTCACTAGCCAGATGAAGCTAGCGGGCTGCTTATAACGTTAGCTTTGGGCAACAGGGTTAAGTAGCTGGCTAGCTATTTATTTTCATGAACTGAAGTTCAATTTCAATAGGCGAACAACAAGTGGCTACCTAGCTACCTAGGTAGCTAAATTCCTAAATCATTGCTAAGAATAATGAAAAGGACTGCAGTTTCTACTGGTCATTGTTTTCAGGCTGGTTGTATTGATGCTAGCTAGGTACCAAGCTAAATCTAGCTACTCCAGAAGTTGCGTTTGAACAAATGATGCTTTATTACCAACGCGGTATTGTAAACACATCGTTCGTGGCCGGTGTTTGCTTATTTGCAGACTGTTTGTACAGCTTTGACAGTGCTACTGATAGTAGTGGTGGCGCTTGACTTGCACGTGCAAATTCAGCACACACAACATTCTATAATAGAACAGTGTTATTTCACGTGTCAAATTAAAAGCTTATTTAATGCGTCAAATAGTGTTATTGTCAAATAGTGTTATTTGACATGTATCTTTTTTGACACACAAAGATCCAAACATAGTTCCATAGTGTGTTGTGAAGCTAACAGCAGTGACGCTATTACTGTGTAACTCCGGTAGGGCAACATCTGAAAAATAGCGCACTTGGTAACGTTAGCGTGTACCGGTGCTCAACCAGTCGCGAAAGCCAACATCACCCATGACAGAAAACGGTTGATTGTCAAGGGCAATGAATTCCATTATCTTGGTGTTAATGGTAGGAGAGTGAGGAGATAAAGAGAGAGAGAGACAGAGAGAGAGTGAGAAGGAGAGAGACAGAGTGAGAAAGATAAAGAGAGAGAGAGAGAGAAAGATAAAGAGAGAGAGAGAGAGAGGTGGCAGCTACAACTAGTGTGTAATGTATAATGGTTCAGATTACTGCAGTTCAAATGGAAAATCAACAGTTTAGACTGAATAGAACAGAACATGTTCCATCTTAGAATAGAACCTGTTCTTCTCATTCTACCGTCTCCATAACGACCACATAGTTTAGGAAGTATGGATGGGACCTGACAGTTACATAAAGCCTTCTAAAGCCTTCTATTATCAGAGCTGATGATCTGCTCACAGAGCATCAGCTAAAAACAGACATCACGTCATATCACCACTAGGAACTGATGTACCGATGGTCCATGTAGCAGAGTACCTTCTACGCTGACGCACACAGGAACTAAGATAGGACGTTTTGATGCATTGGTTATGTTATTTTCATGAGTATGGGGCAGGTGCAGCACACAGATACACTGTTTGTCTTTTGTGTCGGACCCCAGGAAGAATATCTGTCGTCATGGAGATCCTAATAAAATTAAAATTAAAAAAGCGGACTGGTATATATATTTTTTGATTTCTATAAACACCCAACAATGGAACCCATGACCCTGGCGTTGGCTAGCGTCATGCTCTTACCGACTGAAGCACACAGCAGCATATTGACCTGGCTTTGGCCACTTCATAGCTTTCACCAGAATGGCCTGTCTGTAGAACCAGGCCTACTGCAGGCTGAAGTGATGTACTTCTGTACATTACACTGCTGTTTTATGTGCTGATTGGCTGTTGCTACGGTGCTGTAAAGACTGCGTTTACACAGGCAGCCCATTTTTTCCACGAATTGATCTTTTGACCAATCAGATCAGTTCTTTTGACCATAAGTGTGGAAAAGATCAGAACTGGGCTCCGTATGTATACACAGCCATAGTGTGATAGTGTTATTGATTAGTGTGTACTAGGACAAGATTGAGTCCCTCTGACAGCAGTATGGCCACACAACGACTGGCCAATGCTAACAAGCAGACAGGCAGACAGCACAGTATGTAAGCAGCATCAATATTACATACACTTACAAAAAAGGCTTCTTTGGGGTTCTATATAGAACCTATTGGTTCTTTGGACAAGATTAAAGAACCATTTACTAAAAAAAGGTTTTATATATATATATATATATATATATATATATATATATATATATATACACTGCTCAAAAAAATAAAGAGAACACTTAAACAACACAATGTAACTCCAAGTCAATCACACTTCTGTGAAATCAAACTGTCCACTTAGGAAGCAACACTGATTGACAATAAATTTCACATGCTGTTGTGCAAATGGAATAGACAAAAGGTGGAAATTATAGGCAATTAGCAAGACACCCCCAATAAAGGAGTGATTCTGCAGGTGGTGACCACAGACCACTTCTCAGTTCCTATGCTTCCTGGCTGATGTTTTGGTCACTGTTGAATGCTGGTGGTGCTTTCACTCTAGTGGTAGCATGAGACGGAGTCTACAACCCACACAAGTGGCTCAGGTAGTGCAGCTCATCCAGGATGGCACATCAATGCGAGCTGTGGCAAGAAGGTTTGCTGTGTCTGTCAGCGTAGTGTCCAGAGCATGGAGGTGCTACCAGGAGACAGGCCAGTACATCAGGAGACGTGGAGGAGGCCGTAGGAGGGCAACAACCCAGCAGCAGGACCGCTACCTCCGCCTTTGTGCAAGGTGGAGCACTGCCTGAGCCCTGCAAAATGACCTCCAGCAGGCCACAAATGTGCATGTGAAATTTTTGTCAATCAGTGTTGCTTCCTAAGTGGACAGTTTGATTTCACAGAAGTGTGATTGACTTGGAGTTACATTGTGTTGTTTAAGTGTTCCCTTTATTTTTTTGAGCAGTGTATATATACCCATTGAAGGCAAAGAAACTAGAGGGTTCTATTCCTACCCCAGAGTGTAATGGGGATTTTAGAAAACAACAGCTAACAAAAGCTAATCCAGTCACATCATTTTTTATTTATTTATTTTATTTCACCTTGATTTAACCAGGTAGGCTAGTTGAGAACAAGTTCTCATTTACAACTGCGACCTGGCCAAGATAAAGAAAAGCAGTGCGACACAAACAACAACAGAGTTACACATGGAGTAAACAAACATACAGTCAATAATACAGTAGAACAAAATAAAACAAAAAATCTATATACAGTGAGTGCAAATGAGGTAAGATAAGGGAGTTAAGGCAATACATAGGCCATGGTGGCGAAGTAATTACAATATAGCAATTAAACACTGGAATGGTAGGATGTGCAGAAGATGAATGTGCAAGTAGAGATACTGGGGTGCAAAGGAGGAAGATAAATAAATAAATACAGTATGGGGATAAGGTAGATTGGAGATGATAACTAACATTCCCTTTTCATTTGTTTCAGCTCTTTTCAACATTTATATCCATATGAATGATGTTGCATGATTTGGCCCAGTAAGAAGAATGGCTAGCTGACGTCCGACACCATTAGCTCTCTATGCTAAGCGGAAGATCGAATTCATATTTTGCAACATTTAGATAAATCTTAAAGTCTTAGATAAAAATGTAAAAAATTAAAGGGGGGTTCTATATAGAACCTTTTGGTCAATTCAAAATAAAACTGCCATTCCAATTCAATAACCAACTGCCAATCCATTCCAGCATGATGACGCAAAAGGCCAGTGGTTGAGCCGACTTGCAAGCAGCCTACCAATAAGTACATTATTTTTCAATGTATTAATGTAAGCGAAGTTGATTATTTAATTCAAATATATAAAGCCAAAGTCATATGATAAACTATAGGCTAGATAAATAAAGTTGAAAGTTGAAATTTGAGCACGTTTGTAAGCCAGCTAGCTAGCTAACTTAGTTGGCTAAACAGAAAAAAATAGGCTACTTTAATTCACCACTTTACAAGCTAGCCAGCAAATAAACATTTTTTTATCTATTATGGGATATGCCAAATAGTGCTACAGATTCAGCCTGACATTGGAAATTAGCTAATTGTTTATTTTATTTCAGTATTACAGTGTGGAGTCAATTAAGGGGATTATGTTTCATGAAACCATTAGAAAACTGTTGCTGACTGAGAGGAGATATAAATTATTAATTATAAATGATGTACAGTGCATTCAAAAACTATTCAGACCCCTTCCATTTTCCCACATTTTGTTACTTTACAGCCTTATTCTAAAATGGATTAAATATTTATTTTCCTCATCAATCTACACACAATACCTGTAACGCTCGTCTTCCTCCTCTTCGGAGGAAGAGTAGTAGGAAGGATCGGAGGACCAATGCGCAGCGTGGTAAGTGTCCATATTTTAATAAAGAAATTGAACACAGAACAAAAACAACAAAGTGAACGAACGAAAACGAAACAGTCCCGTATGGTGAATAACACAGACACAGGAAACAATCACCCACCACACACAATGACAAACAGGCTACCTAAATATGGCTCCCAATCAGAGACAACGACTGACACCTGCCTCTGATTGAGAATCATATTAGGCCAAACACATGGAAACAGACAACCTAGACATACAACATAGAATGCCCACCCACATCACACCCTGACCAAACAAAACATAGAAACATACAAAGCAAAATATGGTCAGGGCGTGACAATACCCTAAAATGACAAAGCGAAAACAGTTTTTTAGAATTTTTTGCACATTTATTACAAATAACAAACAGAAATAACTTATTTATATAAGTATTCAGACCCTTTTGTTATGAGACTCAAAATTGAGCTCAGGTGCATCCTGTTTCCATTAATCATCCTTGAGATGTTTCTACAACTTGATTGGAGTCCACCTGTGGTAAATTCAATTGATTGGACATGATTTGGAAAGGCACACACACCTGTGTGGCACACACACAACTGTGGGACATAAGGTCCCACAGTTGACAGTGCAAGTCAGAGCAAAAACCAAGCAATGAGGTCGAAGGAATTGTCCATAGTGCTCCGAGACAGGATTTTACAGAGGCACAGTTGTGGGGAAGGGTACCAAAAAATGTCTGAACCATTGAAGGTCCCCAAGAACACAGTGGCCTCCATCATTCTTAAATGGAAGACGTTTGTGAGAACCTTCCAGAAGGACAACCATCTCTGCAGAACTCTACCAATCAGGCCTTGTTGTAGAGTGGCCAGACGGAAGTAAAAAACACATGACAGCCCACTTGGAGTTTGCCAAAAGGCACCTAAAGGACTCTCAGACCATGAGAAACAAGATTCTCTGGTCTGATGAAACCAAGATTGAACTCTTTGGCCTGAATACCAAGTGTCCTGTCTGGAGGAAACCTGGCACCATCACTACGGTGAAGCACGGTGGTGGCAGCATCATGCTGTGTGGATGTTTTTCAGCGGCAGGGACTGTGAGACTAGTCAGGATCAAGGGAAAGATGAATGGAGCAAAGTACATGGAGCAGAGAGATCCTTGATGAAAACTTCCTCCAGAGCGCTCAGGACCTCAGACTGGGGCGACAGTTAATCTTCCTACAGGACAACGACCCTAAGCACACAGCCAAGACAATGCAGGAGCAGCTTCGGGACACGTCTCTGAATGTCCTTGAGTGGCCCAGCCGGACTTGAACCCGATCGAACATCTCTGGAGAGACCTGAAAATAGCTGTGCAGCGACGCTCCCCATCCAACCTGACAGAGCTTGAGAGGATCTGCAGAGAAGAATGGGAGAAACTCACAAAATACAGGTGTGCCAAGCTTGTAGCGTCACACCCAAGAAGATTTGAGGCTGTAATCGCTGCCAAAAGTGTTTCAACAAAGTACTGAATAAAGGGTCTGAATACTTATGTAAATGTGATTTTTCAGTTTTTCTTTTGTTTTTATACACTTGCAAAAATGACAATAATGACAATAAATTCTAAAAACTATACTGGTGTTCTTTTGTTATTTCATCCATTATTAAATGTTGTATTAAATTATGGTTTTAGCACAAAATATTACTATTTTAGTAGTAGTAGCCATAATTATAAAATGGCACCATGCAGGGTTCTACATGGAACCATTTTGGTTCACTGAAGAAGAACCTCTAGGGTTCTATATAGAACTTTTAGGGGTTCCATATATGAAGCAAGCAATAGAAGCCTTTTTGGTTCAATAAGGAACCTTTTTTTCTAAGAGTGTAGCAACCAGAATTATGTTTATATACTGTACATCACCGAGCAACCATAATGAGTGCGTGGGTAGGCTGGCCTACTATCGCCCAGCTACCCAGCCGGTAGCACAGTGTAACAGCAACAAAGAGAGAGACACACAGAGAGAGAGAGAGAGAGAGGGGGAGGAAAGAATCACAAAGACCCACAGTGCTGTCTGTCACATATCCAGTGCTATTGAGTGTCAATGTGTGTGTGTGTGTGCGTGCGTGCGTGCGTGCGTGCGTGTGTCTGTGGTTTGGTTTGATTTTACTATCCTTGTAGGAACCAGAAGTACTCACAAGGATAGTAAAACAAGGAAAATTCAGACATTTCGCCGGTCCCCACAAGGAAAAATACTTTTTTTAGGTTCATGGCTAGGGTTAGAATTAGGGTTAGGGGAAGAATTAGGGTTAGTGTTAGGTTTAGGGTTTGGGGGTAGGTCAAGGGTTAGGGTTACAGTTAGGAGTTAGGGACAATAGGATTTTGAAGCAACCAGTCAGCCATATTGGTACTCCCTAGTTCTCCATAGGAATGAATGGAATTCTACAGTATATCAATTAAATGCTACATGTATTTAAGTATTTTTGTTGTTGTAGTGGAGACAGCAGCATTACGGTAGCATGCTAGTAGATACCCATAGACTTCCAGTCAGTGCGCTAATGCTAGTTAGCGTTGGCTCATGAAACTACCTCTAATTTCCTTCATACTGGACACAGATATAAAATAAAAAGTATCCACTACTTCATCTTACTCTGGGGAAGTAGATAAAGGGCCGCATTGCCAAAATCCCAAAGTATCCCTTAATAAAGTATACCTTATTTTAAAATGTTTATGTTTAGCTCACATAATATAATGTAAAAGTATGCATTAAGGAATCTGTAATAAAATAAATGTGGCAAAAACAAATGTAGACATTAATAAATGCATTTCTATAGCTTCCAAAATATATCTTACAACGGTGGGGGAGTACCAAGATGGGGGCATGGGGGCTTCAGCACAGCGCCCCCTATACGTCATCTAGTGCATTTATAAATACATTTTCTGTCACATAAACCGGATAGGTGCAGTGAAATCATTGGTTCAAGCCCAGTGGCAGTGACCCATTGCCAATTTGACACTGATGATTATAACACGACAATGACACATTTCCAAAAAAGTATGATGTTGATAGACTTATAGTTTAGACTAAAATACTGTAAACAACAAAGAACATATAAATAGTGCGTAGTTCCATAGTAGCAGGTCAAATCAGATAGGAATTTTATATCCTGAATTGACACTGCAGGCAGCAATGCATTACAAAATAAAGCAAGGCCAACAGTACGTGGAGCAAACGGGACCATGTAGCATACACACCAAGCCAGACTGTACAACAAGGCTCCAGGAAGATGAGTTATCAATAATTAACATGCTAATTATTTTGACGCGCTTTAAAACACACACACACACACACACACACACACACACACACACACACACACACACACACACACACACACACATATATACCTGGTCGCAATGCATCCCACGGGAATGAACAAGTGTCCATCTACTAGCCTACACTCACTCACTACACAGGCAAAGCAAGAGGCCGCGAGGGAGAGCAGGTGAACTTCGGGATCAGAATTGTAACATTTCGAAATGCCCGGGTTTATTTATGTTCCAATATTCTGGAGGAAGATGTTTCATACGTGGTACAGACAGACAGACAGACCTAAATAAATAATAGTGATTTAAATAAAGTAGAATTACTAAGTATAACATTACCCTAATAGAACCACCAAAAAAAACGTTTTATTCCCTACTAGCTATATTCCTAGACACAACCATTTTGAAACACCGACGACCCGTAGTAAAAGCCTGGCAGCTGAGCATCCTCGCCTACAATCACCTATTCTTGCACATAATCTTTTATCTCAGAGCAAATGGTATATCCACAGGGTGCATCAGATTGTTTACAACATGTTGATCTGCAACGCAACGGCGGCGTTTCTTTGACTACATGATTGTGATAAAATAAGCTATTCGTGGTGAAAAACCGTGTAATTTCGTTGACGCTAGCTAGCTGGTTACCTAGCCACCAAGTACAGTGGCACAGTCAGTGTGTGTTATCGAGACAAGATACGAGACATGGCTGTCTCGTATTGTTATAGGCAAGCCAGCCACAAAACATCCCCATCCGAAATTGCTAGAATTGACAACAAAATGCACTATACCTTATGCGCGTCTTAACCGGTGTTTATTTGTACATGTCTCGGTGTATCGGTCTTGTTTGTTTGTGGTTTGATTCTCGTGTTTGCATCAATTCGTCTCGTCTCTCTTCCCTCCCGGAGTCGTGCCTGGTCGGGTGACAGCTCTCTGGGTAGGGATGGCAGCACCCCGCCCTTAGCAACCAATCAGATGCGGGTCCTCTGGATACGGAGGAAAAGGACGCTAGGGATTGGCTGATTGTCCTGTCTGTCACTGTGTGCGCACCTTGTGCTGTCTGTAGGGCACCTGCCATGGAAAGATGCCTGACTGGGCGCCGCAGTTGCGAACTGAAACCATCCGACCGTTTTATTTACATAACGACTTAAGCCTATCTTCAAACGTGTAGGTAGGGTGTAGACCTACAACATTTAAAGATTGTTATTGTTTTGTTTGCCTACGTGACCTCAAAATTGTATTGGCCCTATCCAAAAATGTATGGGAATGGGAGAAGTGTGTAACTTCAGCCTGCGATTGGGGCCGTTCCTGCATGTGGGCATTCCTGCATCTGCAGGAACCCCTCTTTATAGACCCCTTTCTGTGTTTGCAAACATTGCCGCACGATGGCGAAGCGAGCATGTTGGTGGCAGAACAAGGGGGAGTTCTTATAGAATGCCAGGAACAACAAAAAAGCATCTATTTACATGTTGATAATGAGTGAATTTCACACTACTTTTGTATTATAATTGGATTTTAAGGCTTGTATGAATGTCCTGCTTAATATAATGTTTGTGTCATCATTACAAATCAAATGAAATATATATTTTTAAAAACACTTCAACTTCAACCTGTAAAATTACTCTTTGGCTAGCTTTTGTTACAGCATTAGCATTAGAGATAACAACTGATACATCCTAAATAGTTATTTTTGCGAAGATTAACATTTGTAAAATAACATACATTTTTGCATGCAAATTTGTAACATGTTGTATGAATTGCAATTCTTAACATATTGTAACAACTGCAATTCGTAAACATATCATAAGAATTGTAATTCGTAACATGTCATACGAAATGAATGATGGACATCCACAGATTAATACATACCATACGAATGGTGACATATCATACTAAATGGAGTGTCTCGGACTTACATTTACTATGTTACGTCTACCCCTGAGTTCAGGGCTGGACTGGAGAAATAACAACAAGTATGGCACTGACAGCTGTCAACCAAATCAAATGTATTTATAAAGCCCTTCTTACATCAGCTGATATCTCAAAGTGCTGTACAGAAACCCAGCCTAAAACCCCAAACAGCAAGCAATGCAGGTGTAGAAGCACGGTGGCTAGGAAAAACTCCCTAGAAAGGCCAAAACCAAGGAAGAAAAATAGAGAGGAACCAGGCTATGAGGAGTGGCTCTTCTGGCTGTGCCGGGTGGAGATTATAACAGAACATGGCCAAGATGTTCAAATGTTCATAAATGACCAGCATGGTCAAATAATAATAATCACAGTAGTTGTCGAGGGTGCAGCAAGTCAGCACCTCAGGAGTAAATGTCAGTTTGCTTTTCATAGCCGATCATTTAGAGTATCTCTACCGCTCCTGCTCTCTAGAGAGTTGAAAACAGCAGGTCTGGGACAGGTAGCGCGTCCGGTGAACAGGTCAGGGTTCCATAGCCGCAGGCAGAACAGTTTAAACTGGAGCAGCAGCATGGCCAGGTGGACTGGGGACAGCAAGGAGTCATCATGCCAGGTAGTCCTGAGGCATGGTCCTAGGGCTCAGGTCCTCCGAGCAAGAGAAAGAAAGAGAGAATTACAGAGAGCATACTTAAATTCACACAGGACACCGGATAAGACAGGAGAAGTACTCCAGATATAACAAACTGACCCTAGCCACCCGACACATAAACTACTGCAGCATAAATACTGGAGGCTGAGACAGGAGGGGTCAGGAGACACTGTGGCCTCATCCGATGATACCCCCGGACAGGGCCAAACAGGAAGGATATAACCCCACCCACTTTGCCAAAGCACAGCCCCCACATCACTAGAGGGATATCTTCAACCACCAACTTACCATCCTGAGACAAGGCCGAGTATAGCCCACAAAGATCTCCGCCACGGCACAATCCAAGGGGGGGCGCCAACCCAGACAGGAAGACCACGTCAGTGACTCAACCCACTCAAGTGGCGCACCCCTCCTAGGGACGGCATGGAAGAGCACCAGTAAGCCAGTGACTCAGCCCCTGTAATAGGGTTAGAGGCAGAGTATCCCAGTGGAGAGAGGGGAACCGGCCAGGCAGAGACAGCAAGGGCGGTTCGTTGCTCCAGAGCCTTTCCATTCACTTTCACACTCCTGGGCCAGTGTGTGTCATCCGCATAGCAGTGAAAGTTAACATTATGTTTTCGAATGACATCCCCAAGAGGTAAAATATATAGTGAAAACAATAGTGGTCCTAAAACGGAACCTTGAGGAACACCGAAATGTACAGTTGATTTGTCAGAGGACAAACCATTCACAGAGACAAACTGATATCTTTCCGACATATAAGATCTAAACCAGGCCAGAACTTGTCCGTGTAGACCAATTTGGGTTTCCAATCTCTCCAAAAGAATGTGGTGATCGATGGTATCAAAGGCAGCACTAAGGTCTAGGAGCACGAGGACAGATGCAGAGCCTCGGTCTGACGCCATTAAAAGGTCATTTACCACCTTCACAAGTGCAGTCTCAGTGCTATGATGGGGTCTAAAACCAGACTGAAGCATTTTGTATACATTGTTTATCTTCAGGAAGGCAGTGAGTTGCTGTGCAACAGCTTTTTCCAAAAAAAATGCGAGAAATGGAAGATTCGATATAGGCTGATAGTTTTTTATATTTTCTGGGTCAATGTAGCTAGCTAGCATGCTAACCTTAGCTAGCTAATGTTATCTCTTGTTGCTACACTGTATTCAAAAGATTAGCCAACTGGCTTAGAGGCTATGGCTGGTTCCAGAGCTGGATTTGTCATAAACATTTAGGCAAAACTTCGACACAGATGGATAGGGATAGGAGAAACCAGTATCTTTCACTTTGATATCTATTGTGTCATCTCCAAAGTTTTGTTATGTTCAATCAATCCTCCATAGAAATAGACAGGATAAGACGAAGCTCCGGTACTATGGATAAGACGAAGCTCCTGTACTATGGATAAGACGACGCTCCGGTACTATGGATAAGACGAAGCTCCGGTACTATGGATAAGACGGCGCTCCGGTACTATGGATAAGACGAAGCTCCGGTACTATGGATAAGACGAAGCTCCGGTACTATGGATAAGACAAAGCTCCGGTACTATGGATAAGACGAAGCTCCGGTACTATGGATAAGACAAAGCTCCTGTACTATGGATAAGACGAAGCTCCGGTACTATGGATAAGACGAAGCTCCTGTACTATGGATAAGACGAAGCTCCTGTACTATGGATAAGACAAAGCTCCGGTACTATGGATAAGACGAAGCTCCGGTACTATGGATAAGACGATGCTCCGGTACTATGGATAAGACGACGCTCCGGTACTATGGATAAGACGAAGCTCCGGTACTATGGATAAGACGAAGCTCCGGTACTATGGATAAGACAAAGCTCCGGTACTATGGATAAGATGAAGCTCCGGTACTATGGATAAGACGACGCTCCGGTTCTATGGATAAGACGATGCTCCGGTACTATGGATAAGACGAAGCTCCGGTACTATGGATAAGACGAAGCTCCGGTACTATGGATAAGACGAAGCTCCTGTACTATGGATAAGACGAAGCTCCGGTACTATGGATAGGACGAAGCTCCGGTACTATGGATAGGACGAAGCTCCGGTACTATGGATAAGACGAAGCTCCGGTACTATGGATAAGACAAAGCTCCTGTACTATGGATAAGACGAAGCTCCGGTACTATGGATAAGACGAAACTCCGGTACTATGTTTAAGACAAAGCTCCTGTACTATGGATAAGACGAAGCTCCGGTACTATGGATAAGACGAAGCTCCTGTACTATGGATAAGACGAAGCTCCTGTACTATGGATAAGTCGAATCTCCGGTACTATGGATAAGACGAAACTCCGGTACTATGGATAAGACGAAGCTCCGGTACTATGGATAAGACGACGCTCCGGTACTATGGATAAGACGAAGCTCCGGTACTATGGATAAGACGAAGCTCCGGTACTATGGATAAGACGAAGCTCCGGTACTATGGATAAGACGATGCTCCGGTACTATGGATAAGACGAAGCTCCGGTACTATGGATAAGACGAAGCTCCGGTACTATGGATAAGACGAAGCTACGGTACTATGGATAAGACGAAGCTCCGGTACTATGGATAAGACGAAGCTCCGGTACTATGGATAGGACGAAGCTCCGGTACTATGGATAGGACGAAGCTCCGGTACTATGGATAAGATGATGCTCCGGTACTATGGATAGCCTAAAAGCCAATTTATGCTTGATTTGACAATGTGGTCAGAGGCTTCGTATAGAGGGTGTGATGCAATTTCGGGGCCTCGGGAGGCATGCAGAGGCCAAATCAAGTTCTGTACCGCATCGCTGTGAGCCTCCGTATAGCTCGACATTGACATGATTTGTTGACATGATTGGTTGATGGTAGGTGGGGGCGGGAGGTACTGTATAAACACAAATACACTTCCTTGACAACTTCCTTCACAACAGCTCTGCTCTGCTCCACGAAGCCAAAAAGTATGTTTGCTCTGACTTCTGCAGAGGCCGCATGGCAGTAAATGCTGGAAGACCACTACAGATGTCAGATTGACCATGCAGAGTCTTTAAGAGCCAACGTATGCTTGAACCGAAAATGTGGTCGGTAGACTCCATATGGAGGGTGTGACGCAAATGCAGAACCTCCAGAGGCACGCATAGGCCAAACTGAACTCCATACCGCATTTCTGTGCGCCTCTCAAATGTTGTAACAATGCGGAGGGCTCAGTATAGCTCTGCATTGACATGATTGGTTGATGGTAGGTGGGGGCGGGAGTTCTTGTATGAACACAAATTCACTTCCTTGACAACTTCCTTGACAACAGCTTTGCTCCACAGCTCTGTGCTGCTCCAGAGCGCAAGAAGTATGAATGACCCTGACTTTAGCAGATGCTGTATCGCCATAAATGCGGCAGGGCCAATGTAGCCTTCGGAATGACCATGCACCGCCTTTAACTATTGAACGGTTTGGACTAGAGATGCGTTTTTTCTACATTGTAATGAACACGTTGTAACCTCTGGTAGGCTGCTAGCAGGAGATTCGGCTGCGTTGCGAAGTCAGCCCATGGTCATGCCGCAAACTCTAGGTCCAGGAGCTCAGATGCAATAATTTAATAAACTAATAATCAACGTTTCAACAGACAAGCTGTCTTCATCAGGGTATAATTAAGCAATAAGGCACGAGGGGGTGTAGTATATGGCCAATATACTATGGCTAAGGGCTGTTCCCGCCACGACGCAACGCGGAGTGCCTAGATACAGCCTTTAGCCGTGGTATATTGGCCCAACACAGTCTCACATTCAATTCGCGCATATATGTACAAAATGTATTTCAGCAGATTTCGTGCGTTTTTGTGCATTTTTGGGGTGTTTTGGGGTGGTTCAATTCGTTTGAAAATACACGAATTTCTGTGCTACTTAATTCGTGCGAAAAGACACATTTAACCAGTAGGTGACACACAAGCCGTTGCAACAACCATGTAGACGCGATAATTTGTATTTCATTTTTGTTCTTCTTAATGGCTAATTCAACGTCATGAATATACAGAAATGTTGTCTTTGTTTAACCATGTTTTAAAATGTGTCGTTGTATGCCTATATGTACTGTTTTAGACTTGCTGAACAGAATTTTTGAGAAAAGACGCACATTTACCTGCGACTTAATTCGTGGGAAATATTGTTTTATTAATGCCAATGCTGTTTTCTGTGCTTGATTTCGCTTAATACTTTGGATACTGGTGCACTTGTAATCAGAACGCCTTTTTGTCATGTAGGCAACCATACACGATTTTCTTCATAACCCATTTCATATTTCGTGGAGCCTAAATTACACCATTTTCTTCATAATGCATGTATTACATGTTAATGTAAAATAATGAATTATGTTGGCTTACACTTATGGCCTTTCCAAGGCCTTTCCATACCTTAAGGGAACATTTTAGCACTCGCCATATGGTTAGTGAGAAACGCCACATTGCAAATGTAAGGTCCCTTACTAGACGTCCTGCAACGTTTCTAAAATTCGCGGACGGCGTCGGGCCGTGCGCGGGGGAGAGATCTTTCAGGAAGTCATCAAACTAAATCTCTCGGACGTTCGGTTTCCGTTTTATAAAAATAACACATTTTGGTCATTTTTCCGCAGTCTAGGAAATTCCCACCAGAGGGAAAATAAATAATATTGCAAATGCACAAGCACATTGCAAATGCATGTGGCCTTTTCTCCTAAACGGAAAATATTTCGAAGACGTAATGGACAGTTGGCCCCGAACAAGATGGCGTCGAGGCCTCAACGCTTTTTGAGTTATGGCCATTTTTCTGGGATTAAAGGTCAAAAACGTAAAGTAGGGTGCTAATTTGACCGCTTCACGTCAAAGTACATAAGCATACGGTGTCAGGAAAAAAAGAACCAGCCATTTATCTATCGTAATTTAAGAGAAATCGTACATTGACAAATTGGTCATGTTCACAAAAAGGAGTTAAAAAAAAAAAAAAGTTACAGATCCAGTTGCAGTGTGTTCAGACGAACATTTTTTAAGTGGGTCTCGAAGCTCTGCCACTGCATCGCAGTGCTAGCTGCGCCACCAGAGTCTCTGGGTTCGCGCCCAGGCTCTGCCGCAGCCGGCCGCGACCGGGAGGTCCGTTGGCCTAGCGTCGTCCGGGTTAGGGAGGGTTTGGCCGGTAGGGATATCCTTGTCTCATCGCGCTCCAGCGACTCCTGTGGCGGGCCGGGGGCAGTGCGCGCTAGCCAAGGGGGCCATGTGCACGGTGTTTCCTCCGACACATTGGTGCGGCTGGCTTCCGGGTTGGAGGCGCGCTGTGTTAAGAAGCAGTGCGGCTTGGTTGGGTTGTGCTTCGGAGGACGCGTGGCTTTCGACCTTCGTCTCTCCTGAGCCCATACAGGAGTTGTAGCGATGAGACAAGATAGTAATTACTAGCGATTGGATACCACGAAGAAAAGGGGATAAAAGGATGGAGTGAAAAAGTACGGTGCTTAAAGACACACAAAGCCTGCAATGGCATTGCCATTATCTCCAGGCCGTGCCGAGTTCAACGAGATGCCCCGCTTGACCGTAGCTAGCTCGGTCTGAGTGCAGCGACAGGGACAAGAAGAAGGACCCAAATGACCCTTTGACCTCAATTTCATAGTTTTTTGCTTTTGGGAGACAGAGAGAGAACCGTTAAGGTTAGAAGCACAATTTGACCTCAGGAACGTTCCTAAGGTCCTCCCGATCTGTGCAAGCCTAACATTGACCGTGTGGCATTAACCCTTAATAGTTAAAAGAAGGTGTTTACATCAAACAGTTTACAATGACATGTCTCCCCATAGGAATACATTGCCTGCTCCCCTAAATTCAACCTGAAGCCTATGTAGGTTAATAATGCCTTATGAACCTGTCTTCGATGACAATCCATCAGGCCACTATGAGGTCTACCTGTGTCGAAGCTTCCTGGAGCAACCGGAAGTGGTTAAATCACCCTAAAAGTGTTTGCCATACCCAACCTGCAGTTTGAGAGAAATAGTGCATTCAACCCTATGTAAATCAGTGAGTTCTTAACGTATAGACTTAAAACTCAGGATTCTGTAAAAGCCCACTCCAATGAGGATATGTGTTTACTTTCAGCTTCCTGTGCCAACCGGAAGTGCCATAATTGGTGTCAAAAGGGCTGTTTCGAAGGGTTAAAAAAGTCAAATCTTTCCAAAACTTAATATATGTGAATAGGCAACCCTCATGAACTGTAAATCAGTCATTCATCCCATCAGATTTCAAGGAAAAATTTACACACCCACACAGAAAGGATGGAGTGACACACTGAGGGGCTTAGAGGCAGACAGTGCCTGCAATAGTTACTTTTGTTTGAACTTTTAAAGAACCGTCAGACCTAGAGTTCTGAAACTTTACAAACCTGTTCTAGAGCTCAGGTCGATTAAGCACGGTGAGTTATGTGGCTCTAGAAGGTTCTCGGACCGATAAAAAGCCTCGGTGCATTTGCATTGACTTCAATTCATTTTGAGCATTACAAAATGGTGACATTTAGAAAAGTCCCAGAGTTGCAAGACTAGGTGCATTGAAACTGGCTCGGCCCATAGAGACGGACCCCGACATTTCTGTCCGATAGCTCATTCAAGGACCCCGTAGCAAGGCATGGAAAAAAGTGGAATTTCAGCACCAATTAAGGTTTTGCTCGGGCACCGAATGACCTATCGAGCCGAAACTTGGGATTCGAGGTCGCCTCACATAGGGCTAAACATAATGTGAAAACTGGACCCGCAGCTAGAACATAACTACGTATTATTTGTTTTATTATGGTTTAAATGGAAGGCGCTGTGAATTTTGGGCCTGCTCTGAAATATGTGATAGTTGGCTTCTAAACGAGTTGGAAAAAGTGAGTTTGGAGTCAGATGGTATCAGTTTGGTGTCTGAAAATATCTAATTAGCTGATGGACACTGACTTGCTAGTTGACTTTTGTGCATTTGCAATATGTTTCAACAGTGAAAAACCACCAAAATAGCATTCTGAAATCACCACTAAAAATGACATCACCATAGCCGTGCCGAGTTCAACGAGATGCCCCGCTTGACCGTAGCTTGCTCGGTCTGAGCGCAGCGACAGTGATAAGAAGATGACCCTTGACCTACATTTCAAGTCTTTTGCTTTTGGGAGACAGAGAGAGAACTGTTAAGGTTTAGAAGCACAATTTGACCTCAGGAACGTTCCTAAGGTCTCTGTGCAAGCCTAACATTGACCGTGTGGCATTAACCCTTAACAGTTAAAAGAAGGTGTTTACATCAAACAGTTTACAATGACATCTCACCCCATAGGAACACATTGCCTGCACCCCTAAATTCAACCTGAAGCCTATGTGGGTTATGAATGTCTTATGAACCTGTCTTCAATGACAATCCATCAAGCCACTATGAGGTCTACCTGTGTTGATTCTAAGCTTCCTGGAGCAACCGGAAGTGATAAAATCACCCTAAAAGTGTTTTGCCATACCCAACCAGCAGTTTGTGATATATAGTGCATTCAACCCTGTGTAAATCAGTCAATTCTTAACGTATAGACTTAAAACTCAGGATTCTGTAAAAGCATACCCCGATCAGGATATGTATTTACTTATAGCTTCCTGTGCCAACCGGAAGTGCCTTAAAATGGGGTCATAGGTGCTGTTTCGAAGGTTTAAAAAAGTCAGATCTTTCCAAAACTTTAAATGTGTGAATCGGTCAACCCTCATGAACTGTAAATCAGTAATTTCGCTAAACAGATGTCAAAGAAAAGCTCTCTCACACACACACACACACACACACACACACACACACACACACACACACACACACACACACACACACACACACACAGCAAGGATGGAGTGAAAAAGTATGGTGCTTAAAGACACACAGAGCCTTAAATGCTTTTAGGGGGGATCCAGACTTCCATACCCGCTCTGGGAGCTCTATACTACCGCCCCAAATCAATGGGTGCTGGCCTGAGTGATTTATGGAGGTTTTCAAAAAATATTCTGTTTTTTCTTCTGGAAAATATTTTATGTTTTTTCTTCTCGAGTCAATGGCCTGAGTGATTTATGGAGGTTTTCAAAAAATATTCTAAGTCCAAACTTTTCATGCACCTGGTATTTTTTTGGGGTTACCAGGCGTCATTTTTCAAAACGGTTGAAATTGCTTTTAGGGGGCATCCAGAGTGTCACATGACCGGATGAGGTAACTATTCTTGTTCTTCTTGTAACTTTCCGGTAGGCTAGAAGCTTTCCGGTGTTTTGCTGCTCGACACAGGTCGACGCAGGTATTGCACTTGATTTATCGTTATCGTAACCGTAGGTGCAGCCAAGTGGAAATACGAAAGCTTTCTAGCTATTTCGCACTGACGGTAATTTGAACACAAGAACGTTTCTAGTGAAAAGGTGCTTACACTCAGAGCCATGTATTTACACTCAGCCACCCTAGCCTTATTACGGGTTAACGTTTTGGTAATTTTGGTTGGCCAACAAAATGTAAGACGACAATGACTGCATACGTTTCCCCAAATGTTATACGAAAAAAAAATGTTTTGTTATTGATGGACAATGGCAAGGCTGCCATTGTATTTTCAGTTACATTCTGTTCAATAAAAATGGTTTACACGTTTATTTTTTAAGAAATACATGGAACTACAACCGAATAAAACACCATTAACCATCATGCATTGCTTACATTCATTCTATCCTGAAAAGTCTGTTCAGAAAAAATCGAAAACAGTACATATAGGCATAAAACCACAATGTTTTAATAGGGATTAAATAAAGACAATATATATATAACCTCTTATGGTTAAATGGTTAAAAAAAGACAAAATATCTATATATTCATAACGTAAAATAAATAAATACAGGCTATCGCGTCTATGGTTGTTGCAACGGCTTGTGTGTCGCCTACTGGTTAAATTCGTGTCTTTTCGCACGAATTAAGTAGCACAGAAATTCGTGTATTTTCGCACGAATTAAGTAGCACAGAAATTCGTGTATTTTCAAACGAATTGAACCACCCCAAAAATGCACAAAAACGCACGAAATCTGCTGAAATACATTTTGTACATATATGCGCGAATTGAATGTGAGGCTGGGCTGATTGGCCATATACCACAAACCCCGAGGTGCCTTATTGTTATTATAAACTAGTTACCAACGTAATTAGAGCAGTACAAATACATGTTTTGTCAAACCTGTGGTATATGGTCTGATATACCACGGCTTTCAGCCAATCAGCATTCAGTGCACAAACCACCCAGTTTATAATTACCAATACTGCAGGTCACTAGTTTATATTGTTTCAAAGGACACACATGTCTGTAATCATGGCTGGGTCTGGCTTGATTTTTTATTTTATTTTACCTTTATTTAGTTAACCTTCTAGGAAAGTCACTTAACTAATTCTCATTTACAATGATGGCCTACACCGGGCAAACTTGGACGACGCTGGGCCAATTGTGCACTGCCCTATGGGACACCCAATCACAGCCGGTTGTGTTTTTTTTGCATTGAACCTTCATTTAACTAGGCAAGTCAGTGAAGAACAAATTGTTATTTACAATGACGGCCTACCGGGGAACGGTGGTTCAGCTGCCTTGTTCGGGGGCAGAACGACAAATTTTTACCTCGTCAGTTCAGGGATTCAATCCAGCAACCTTTCGGTTACTGGACCAAAGCTCTAACCACTAGGCTACCTACCGCCTCGATTCAAACCAGGGTGTCTGTAGTAACGCCTCTAACATTGAGATGCAGTGCCTTAGACCTCTGCGCCACTCGGGAGCCCTTGGTTAATTTACATATTTAAACAAAACATATAAAAAAAACATAAATGGAGAGCATACGATCTTAGATACAATTTGGCTACATAGGCCTACAAACATTTACAATGAATAGCAAAATCACATTAATCACAAGAATGGCTTCAGATCAAAGTCTACGTTGAGACCGAAGGGAGTCTTTAAATTAGAGATCCAGGCAGCCTCTCGTTTTAACAATAAATTGGCGAGGTCACCCCCTCTCCTAGGGAGGGTGACTTGTTCGATGCCGATATAATGTAGGGACGAAATCGAGTGGTTTGCTTCCAAAAACCGGGCCGCAACTGGGTACTTTGAGCACCTAATGGTGCTACGATGCTCCGAGATTCATACTTTTAATTCGTGCTTCGTTTTACCCACATAATTTTTACCACAAGGACAAGTTATAAGATAAATAACTGCCTTAGTGGAGCACATGATAACACCTTTGATTGGAAAATGTTTTCCTGTTTGGAGGTGTTTGAAGGATCTACATTTGTTAGTGCCGTTGCATTGAGCGCAGCAATTACACTTGTAGTTTCCATTCGGTAGAGGCGCAAATTGTGCAGTGGTATTTTGGGGTGGTAAATCAGGTTCTCACAGGGGAAATGAAATGACAGGCTACAATGACTTTGCTCATGATGCACGCCACATATGATATGTTACAACACCCTGGCTTGCATCAGACACAAAACAAAACACCAACACAAATGTAACAACAGCAGAAAATATACAGAACAAAAATATTTTTTATTTATTTTTATTTATTTTACCGTTATTTTACCAGGTAAGTTGACTGAGAACACGTTCTCATTTGCAGCAACGACCTGGGGAATAGTTACAGGGGAGAGGAGGGGGATGAATGAGCCAATTGTAAACTGGGGATTATTAGGTGACCATGATGGTTTGAGGGCCAGATTGGGAATTTAGCCAGGACACCGGGGTTAACACCCCTACTCTTACGATAAGTGCCATGGGATCTTTAATGACCTCAGAGAGTCAGGACACCCGTTTAACGTCCCATCCGAAAGACGGCACCCTACACAGGGCAGTGTCCCCAATCACTGCCCTGGGGCATTGGGATATTTTTTAGACCAGAGGAAAGAGTGCCTCCTACTGGCCCTCCAACACCACTTCCAGCAGCATCTGGTCTCCCATCCAGGGACTGACCAGGACCAACCCTGCTTAGCTTCAGAAGCAAGCCAACAGTGGTATGCAGGGTGATATGCTGCTGGCTAGAACAAAAATATAAACGCAACATGCAACAATTTCAACTATTTTACGGAGTTACAGTTCATATTAGGAAATCAGCCAATTGAAATACATGCATTAGGCCCTAATCTATGGATTTCACATGACTGGTGCAGTGGGGTGCAGCCATGGGTGGGCCTAGGTGGGCATAGTCCCATACACTTGGTATCCAGGCCCACCCACTGGGGAGCCAGGCCCAGCCAATTAGAATGTGTTTTTCTCCAGAAAAGGGCTTAATTACAGACAGAAATACTCCCCAGTTTCATCAGCTGCCCGGGTTGCTGGTCTCAGATGATCCCGCAGGTGAAGAAGCCGGATGTGGAGATCCTGAGCTGTCGTGGTTGCACGTTGTCTACGGTTGTGAGGCCGGTTGGAATTACTGCCAAATTCTCTAAAACAACGTTGGATGCGGCTATGGTAGAGAAATGAACATTCAATTCTCTGGCAACAGCTCTGATGGACATTCCTGCCGTCAGCATGCCAATTGTGCACTACTTCAAAATGGAGAAATCTGTGGCATTGTGTTGTGTGACAAAACTGCACATTTAAGAGTGGCCTTTTATTGTCCCCAGTACAAGGTCTAATGATGATGCTGTTTAATCAGCTACGGTACTTGATATGCCACATCTGTCAGGTGGATGAATTATCTTGGCAAAGGCGAAATGCTCACTATTTTTAAAAAGTGTTTATTTAACCTTTATTTAACTAGGCAAGTCAGTTAAAAGCATGATGCAATGCGGAGTGCCTGGATACAGCCTTTAGGTGTGGTATATTATCCATATACCACAAGCCCCAGAGGTGACTTATTGCTATTATAAACTGGTTACCAACGTAAATACAACAGTAAAAAGTAATGTTTTGTCATACCTGTGTTATATTGTCTGATATGCCACAGCTTTCAGAATTCAGGGCTCGAACCAGATTTATAAGTCGTGCCTAAGAACAGCCCTTAGCCGTGGTATATTGGCCATATGCCACACCTCCTCGGGCCGTATTGCTTAAATAAATCCCCTTTGCGCATATGCATAACTATAGATCAATCCAACAGGAGCGTTTGAGTGATGAAAGTTGGACAGATGATCTCAAAATCTTTGAACAAGAAAAACTTGGATGAACATAAAAAAAACTAACGTTAGGCTATTTTCTGGCAATTGTGCTGTTATTGTGTGCCAAAGGTTAAGACTACAAATGGCCCATTTACGAGATTGATTTATCATTTCAATAGGCATAGGCTACAGACAAAAATGTTGGGTTTATGATTGTAATTCGATTTTGCCATGGTTTGCTGAGATAAAAGCAGGTAGCCTATAGCCCCTGCTAGAACTACATCTCATTTCAGATAGTCTACAGTAGCCTAGACAAGATGTAGGCTAGATTTAGCAGCTCGTTATTCATGTTGAATAAATTGTTGAATAAATTTGTCTGTTAATTTGAACTAAGCAAGCTGCTAAATCTTGCCTAGGTCAAGTTAACAGACTAATTTATTCAACATGAATAACGAGGCGATTAAGAGGTAAGAAGTGCTTGTGTTTTCCCAATAGCCTACTGGAATAGGTTACTGAGGATGGGGTCATATTTTCAATCACTGAAATACATAATAATATGTGAACGAACTGAATATGCCTATCAACAACACCCAGTGTTTATTCTTTTGAATTTGTTTTACCTGTAGCCTAATCTGACTACTGTTACCGTCAATCTGATGAGTTCTAACATCTGATCACAGTTGCGATAGAGCTTTGATCATTTCCAATTTAATTTACTAAACATGTCAATTAATAATTGCATAATAACACAAGGCTACAACAACAATACACTGAAGTTATAGACTATGTATTAAATTGGTTTGCCAGCTCCAGGTAGGCTACACAAGTGGCACAAATTGATTTGCAATGACTCCAGTGATATAATCATTTCAACATATGTATTGTATCAAATGGTAGCCTACAATGGCATATACATTAATAGGCTACTTGATGGCCAACAGAGGCAAATGCATAATTCTTCACATTTAGCCTAATGTCAGTTTCGTTGAAGACTTTTACACATAAAAATAACCACGCGAGGGAGTTCAATAACTTCCATTTCAAGTTTCCACTCAGGCAGCACCCAAGACACAAAAAACTGAGACACAAAAACTGAGCATGCATAAAGCACTTTGCTTGATAACGTTTTATTCAAGTAGTCAACATTACAATGCAGTTTAAACCACCGCCTAGCGAATTTATGTCATGCGCTCTACTGCGCCCAACGTCGTTTTCCAGTGATTTGTCTCCATTATTTCTTGATGTGCATCAGTTCTAGCGTATTAATATGTTTTAAGGAAAATGGGTTGTAAATAGGTGTCTCCATTGTGACAATCTAAATAACCTACCTACAACTGGTAAAAAGTTGTTACAACATGCGGGTATGCTGCTCTCTCTCTCTCTCTCTCTCTGTCTCTCTCTCTCTCTCTCTGCCTCTCTCTCTCTGTCTCTCTCTCTCCCCTCCCCTCTCTCTCTCTCTCTCTCTCTCTCTTCTCTCTCTCTCTCTCTCTCTCTCAATTAAATTCAAGGGGCTTTATTGGCATGGGAAACATGTGTTAACATTGCCAAAGCAAGTGAGGTAGATAATATACAAAAGTGAAATAAACAATAAAAATGAACAGTAAACATTACACATACAGAAGTTTCAAAAGAATAAAGACATTACAAATGTCATATTATGTATATATACAGTGTTGTAACGATGTACAAATGGTTAATGTACAAAAGGGAAAATAAATAAGCATAAATATGGGTTGTATTTACAATGGTGTTTGTTCTTCACTGGTTGACCTTTTCTTGTGGCAACAGGTCACAAGAAAACCTCTCTCTCTCTCTCTCTCTCTCTCTCTCTCTCTCTCTCTCTCTCTCTCTCTCTCTCTCACGTGACTCAGCCAATAGCTGTACTGCTCTCTCAACACACACACACACACACACACACACACTCCTCCGACCCTCCCCACCACTCACTCAGCAACAGCCTGCCTCATTGCCTGACAGTCAGCAGCAGGTCACAGTGAAATATATATATATATTTTAAGAGAAATCCCACGGTGCAACTTACAAATTGCCCAAAACCCCGCGACAAATACATTTTCACCCGCGACATCGATTTCAAAGTAGCCTAATTTGGCAGGAAAACTGCAAACATGGCAACACTGCTAACAATGAGGAAGAGCTTAGCCGGTGTTTCTGATTAATTAACAATGCCATGCTGGTGGGTGGTAACATGCAAACAAAACCCAGCCCTGAAAAGAAATGTAGACTGAAAAGTATTATCATAGAGGAAACACGGCATTGGCACGGAAAATATCGTTAGTTACCGCTTCGGGTTTCCCATTTCAACACCAATTATATCAACCTTTAACTAAAACTGGGATGTTTTTTTCTTAAATCGTTGTGCAACATCATGGGTAAGGTCTTTCACCGGAAAAATTGCATTTCCGCTCTTGTGGGCGTTTAAAAGAGTGAAACAATAATTAAGCAATATGGACCGAGGAGGTGTGGAATATGGCCAATATACCACAGCTAAGGGCTGTTCTTGTGCACACGCAACAGGAGTGCCTGGATACAGCCCTTAGCCGTGGTATATTGGCCATATATCACAAACCCTCGAGGGGCATTATTGCTATTATAAACTGGTTACCAACGTAATTAGAGCAGTAAAAATAAATGTTTTGTTATACCTGTGGTATACGGTCTGATATAACATGGTTGTCAGCCAATCAGCATTCAGGGCTCGAACCACCCAGTTTATAAATATTATTATATTATGGCAAAATGGGTAGAATAGTGTGTTATAAAACTGCTAAATGTTCTCTCTGCCCCATGGCTAAATGAATTGCACGTGCACATTGAGCTTTTTTAAAATGTAATAATAAACATTTTACATTTTATATATATATATATATATATATATATATATATATATATATATATATATATATATATATATATATATATATAGATTCTGTAAGTCAATACAGTAATAGCCTTCTAGCCCGAAGTCCAGCGAGCTATCGACCGTTCCCCAAAAGCATGCTCAAGCGGCAGATTCGATATCCGAGCTTCATAAACTCAGGGTCGTTCCATTATTCAACCCGTCGGTGCGTTCCCTGTGTGGCTCCATAGAGGGCGCTCTGTCCCTCTCTATGGTTTTTGGCCCACGGGTGCTGTCGGAGCAAATTGGCGCCATTTTGAAGATAGGAGGGGGAAGAGAGCTGCAAGAGAGAGGATACAATTCATTGCAATTCATAAAAACAAGGTAGGAATTATCACAAGCAAACGTTATTCGTGTGGAATTCGGAGTTAATTTCGTGGTGTTTATTTTTGGAGGCACAACATTTGTCTGGATCTGTCCAGTAAAAGTGCTCCAAATCCGACGGAGCTGTCCGTGTTCCCTGCCCGTGTGTATCGGGGCTAGCTAGCTAGCGGTGTCCGCCTTGCCGCTGTTCTTACACTGGGGGTAGAGAATGGGGGCAAGTTTAGCTAACAGTATTTTTTGTTGTTGTAAATGTATCACTAGCAACGGGGTTGTAGATGGCTATGAAACGAATATATGTGCACGTTGTGCGTGGTTGATTTAATGTTCTCAACAAAATACAATTAATAGTAGCAAATGCAGGACTTGCGTGTTACTCAATGCAATTTGTATTGCTAGCTAACTAGCTACAGTACACTAACAAGCAATTCAGTCAACTAGTGGCCTTGACGTACAACTGTGCCATAACAATACGCACAGCCAGCCATTCACCCATATGAATGCGACTGCATTTACAGCGTAGCTAGCTAATGTAGCTAGTTAGCTAGCTTGCAAGAATGGCTAACTACATGCATACCTCGTGTCCATGTTGAAAATATTAGCTACTGCTCATGCGTTTTTGTGAATTAGCTAGCGTTAACTAGTTAGCATATCATATTTTCGATTTTTGTACGTGGCTGAAGTTTGATAAGGGAAGTGAATTATGTACTGTAACGCTAGCCTGGTTTGCTAGCTAGCGAGCTAAAGGAAAAGTCGAATGGCATGATTTTGATTTGGAACCAATAATTCAGACTTTTTTCCGTTTTGGTTAGCTAGTAAGATGTGTCAATGATGTAAGTCTTTGCCAAAGTTTCCAACCATCCTTTTATGAACACATCAAATATTGTCATATTTAGTTGTCCCCTTCCCCCTCCTACATACATCTTGCGTTGCTTTGTCAACAACACAGTTCTCAGTCTGTAACTTCGTGCTGTATTGATTGAACTAACGCACATGATTGCACAACCATTACGTTTCTCCCACATGCTTGTCATAAAAACCCTTTGAAAATGTGCAAATGGATGAATTGGCTTTTGACACAAGGTCTCTTTAGCAGTCTTAAAGGTCCAATGCAGCCGTTTTTATCTCAATAGCAAATCATTTCTGGGTAACAATTAGGTACCTAACTGTGATTTGTTTTCAATCAAAATGAAATAAAAATGGCTTCTTAGCAAAGAGCAATTTCTCACGTAAGAATTTATCTAGGACTGTCTGGGAGTGGTCTGAGTGGAGAGGGGAAACTGAAAACTCGTTGTTATTGGCAGATAGGTCTGGAACTGGTTCTTATTGGTGTATTAAAGATGCATTATACATATTTTTTTAAATAATTTCAACCAGTAGTTTTGAAGGTGGTGCTCGCAAGCCAAAAGTAGTCCTTGTTTTTTGTGTACTACATCATCCATTTTCGTATATGTTTTTTTAAACGTATTTTTTGCTATTCGTATTAAATGGTATGAATCCAATTCGTACTATATATTACAAAAATGTTGTGCTTAAGATCCTGGAGTGCAATCTCACTAATTTGCCCAGACCAGAACAAGCTTAAAAATCAAGACTGTCTTTTCAAACAGCTCTTTATACTAAAAAAAGGGCATTGTCGTTTTCACAATTGTACAGTTTTATTGTTACCTCAGTGTGGCTATATATATAATATAAAACACAGTAAAATCTCATTTTTGACAGCGCTGGACCTTTAAGAAATGTGCACCTTCACCTAGCTTTTAAAATATCGCCGAGTCAGACCATTACTCTGTTCCAGCTGGCAGGATGGGTACTGTTTGGCGTAACACAGAGAATTTAACCAACCTTAACTTGTCGACACTTCCTCAGGTTGTTTTAATAGTCACGTGTACAGGGTTGCAGGTGTGATTGCAGGGTACAGTGAAAATCGTAGGCGCTGAGCTCCAACATGCAGGATGAAGTGAAATAAAATAACGAAAATGGTAATTAAAAAACAACAACAATATAAACAGCACTATATCCATAATAACAGCTTTGGCATTGATTAATAAGTAAGTGTCCATTGGGGTGGAGGCAGAGTAAAAAACAGTTGAGGGGGTGGGGGGGATGACGATGGGGGAGAAGCAGCATGACCGTTGAGGGGGTGGGGGGATGACTATGGGGGAGAAGCAGCATGACTGTTGAGGGGGTGGGGGGATGACTATGGGGGAGCAGCAGCATGACTGTTGAGGGGGTGGGGGGAGCAGCAGCATGACTGTTGAGGGGGTGGGGGGATGACTATGGGGGAGAAGCAGCATGACTGTTGAGGGGGTAGGGGGATGACTATGGGGGAGAAGCAGCATGACTGTTGAGGGGGTGGGGGGATGACTATGGGGGAGAAGCAGCATGACTGTTGAGGGGGTGGGGGGATGACTATGGGGGAGCAGCAGCATGACTGTTGAGGGGGTGGGGGGATGACTATGGGGGAGAAGCAGCATGACTGTTGAGGGGGTGGGGGGATGACTATGGGGGAGCAGCAGCGTGACTGTTGAGGGGGTGGGGGGATGACTATGGGGGAGCAGCAGCATGACTGTTGAGGGGGTGGGGGATGACGATGGGGGAGCAGCAGCATGACCGTTGAGGGGGTGGGGGATGACGATGGGGGAGAAGCAGCATGACTGTTGAGGGGGTGGGGGGGTGACGATGGGGGAGAAGCAGCATGACTGTTGAGGGGGTTGGGGGATGACGATGGGGGAGCAGCAGCATGACTGTTGAGGGGGTGGGGGGAGCAGCAGCATGACCATTGGGGGGGTGGGGGGATGACGATGGGGGAGAAGCAGCATGACTGTTGAGGGGGTGGGGGGATGACGATGGGGGAGAAGCAGCATGACTGTTGAGGGGGTGGGGGGATGACGATGGGGGAGCAGCAGCATGACCGTTGAGGGGGTGGGGGGAGCAGCAGCATGACCATTGGGGGGGTGGGGGGGTGACTATGGGGGAGCAGCTGCATGACCGTTGAGGGGGTGGGGGGAGCAGCAGCATGACCATTGAAGGGGCGGGGGGATGACTATGGGGGAGCAGCAGCATGACTGTTGAGGGGGTGGGGGGAGCAGCAGCATGACCATTGAAGGGGCGGGGGGATGACTATGGGGGAGCAGCAGCATGACCATTGAAGGGGCGGGGGAATGACTATGGGGGAGCAGCTGCATGACCGTTGAGGGGGCGGGGGGATGACTATGGGGGAGCAGCAGCATGACCGTTGAGGGGGCGGGGGGATGACTATGGGGGAGCAGCAGCATGACCATTGAAGGGGCGGGGGGAATGACTATGGGGGAGCAGCAGCATGACTGTTGAGAGGGTGGGGGGGGGGCAGCAGCATGACCGTTGAGGGGGCGGGGGGATGACTATGGGGGAGCAGCAGCATGACTGTTGAGAGGGTGGGGGGAATGACCGTTGAGTGAAAAACTATATATTACATGTTTTCATATAAATATAAATAGCACTAAATACATAACATAATAACACTTATTTGTTCATCACTGCCACAGTCATGTATATAGTGCAATAAAAAAATATATATTTGTTTTTCACTCAATGGTCATTTCCCCCACCCCCTCATTCTTTACTTTCCCTCCATCCCAATATATACACTACCGTTCAAAAGTTTGAGGTCACTTAGAAATGTCCTTTGTTTTAAAGGAAAAACACTTTGTTCATTAAAATAACATCGAATTGATCGGAAATACAGTGTAGACATTGTTAATGATGTAAATGACTATTGTAGCTGGAAACGGCTGATTATTAATGGAATATCTACATAGGCGTCAAGAGTCCCATTATCAGCAACCATCACTCCTGTGTTCCAATGGCACGTTGTGTTAGCTAATCCAAGTTTATCATTTTAAAAGTCTAATTGATCATTAGAAAACCCTTTTGCAATTATGTTCGCACAGCTGAAACTGTTGTGCTGATTTTAAAGAAGCAATAAAACTGCCTTCTTTAGACTAGTTGAGTATGGGGAGCATCATCATTTGTGGGTTTGATTACAGGCTCAAAATGGCCAGAAACAAATAACTTTCTTCTGAAAATTGTCAGTCTATTCTTGTTCTGAGAAAGGAAGGCCATTTGAAGCTGTTAAGGAGCCTTTTGGACCTAAACTTGCCACTCAAGTACCGCTTGCCATGCGGTAGCAGAAAGAACTGTCTATGACTGGGGTGACTGAATTCTTTTTTTGGGGGGGTTCCTCTGACACTGCCAGTCTTTACATTTTTGCCAAGATTCTCCTGTACTGCCCGCGTCAGAGTGATGTTGAAGTGGGGAGAACAGGGCGTGGCTTGGGTGTCTAGGGTCCCTGATAATCTTCTTGGCCGTCCTGCGACACCTGGTGTTGTAGGTGTCCTGTAGGGCAGGCAGTGTTTTTAAAATTTTATTTTACCTTTATTTAAAGGCAAGTCAGTTAAGAACAAATTCTTATTTTCAATGACGGCCTAGGAACAGTGGGTTAACTGCCTTGTTCAGGGGCAGAACGATAGGTTTGTACCTTGTCAGCTCGGGGATTTGAACTTGCAACCTTTCAGTTACTAGTCCAACGCTCTAACCACTACGCTGCCGCCTCAGCGGCGTGCACCAGTTATTTATTAGAATCCCAATGGTGACTGCTAGTCTTACTCGGGTCCGACACATAGCGAAAAAATACATTACAGACAAAAGCCTTTACAATTTATATACCTTTTAAAAACATTAACATGTTGTGTGTGTGTGCATCTATCAGTTACATGTACACGTCAGTACATACACACAACAAGTAGGTCACAGAGAGGCGTTGTTCCGTGAGCTTTTGCTTTGTTTTTTGAAAACAGGTTTGCTGTTAAATTGCGATTTATATAAGATGGAAGGGAGTTCCATGCACTCATGGCTCTGTATAATACTGTACGTTTCCTTGAATTTGTTCTGGACCTGGGGACTGTGAAAAGACCCCTGGCGGTAGCTCTGGTGGGGTACGTGTGTGTGTGTCAGGTCTGGGCGGTATAATGGGGGGGAAACAATATACATTTATGTCTTCATTTATGTACCGGTTTGGATCTATACTTTACCTTCTGTACTGGTATTTTATTGTTTTCTGTGTTAAATGTATTAATTTACAAATTAGTGTCATTCCGGCAGCTGCAACGAATGAGAATAATCTCATTTTGGAATGAAAGGCGCCCCTACCAACCTTGGGGGGAAAACGATGTGCACTGCGTGATGACGCAAACACACACACTTTGGAAACACACACACTTTGGAAACAAACACACGTTTGGAAACAAACACACGTTTGGAAACAAACACACACGTTTGGAAACAAACACACACGTTTGGAAACAAACACACACGTTTGGAAACAAACACACGTTGGAAACAAATACACTTTGGAAACAAACACACTTTGGAAACAAACACCTAGAAATCAGTTAGTGGTGGAAACAAACACGATGGAGAAAAACACAAGTAATAAGAGTTTTCAAAAGAACTACTCAGCCAATTCCCGCAGCAAGTGAAGAATTTGTAGATTAAAAAGGTGCAATGTTGATAGTGTGGACATGGTTTGGTTTTAAGACAACGGACACAGAACAACAAAAAAAAACATAATTTGCAAGTTATTTGCAAGCGGTCTGTGGTTGTAAAAGGGGGAAACACAAGTTACCTCCTATAGCCACCTAAAAAGCTGCCGTGTGGTCAATGGTCATATGGTGAAAGTACGAAGAGGCGCAAAACTCCAACATCCACCCCGGTGCCAGGCCTAAAACGACATCAAGTTTGAACCAAAACACGCTGGTTGCTAGGTTCTGGCCTTTCTAGGGAGTTTTTCCGTGCTTCTACACCTGCATTGCTTGCTGTTTAGGGTTTTAGGCTGGGTTTCTGTACAGCACTTTGTGACATCAGCTGATGTAAGAAGGGCTTTATAAAATACATTTGATTTGATTGGTTGCGCCATTTTAAAAGTGGATCCCGTACGACAAGAAAAGCAAAAGATGACGGGACATTACGGATTGAAAAACGTTGGATCCCAGGTATGTACTGCCTAGCCGAAAATACTTTAGCGGGACAGTCTTGCCAAATAAGTACACTGAATGCCATGAAAGAGTGAAGAGGGAGATTTGAAAACATGATACACGTTGCCAGCACAACGGACCTATGGTCAAGCCCAACATCCGAGCCTTACTTTACCCTAACTGCATTTTATAACCGATGCCTGGGAGCTGAAGAGAATATGTTTGCAAACATTCCCCCCCGCCCCCCCCCCCCCCCCCCCCCCCCCCCCCCTCCCCCCGGAGGACCATACAGGAGAATTGCTTGCCCGAGGGCTGAGAGATGCCCTAGAATTATGGGGACTGAAAGAAGAGCAAAGTGTGTGTTTTACAACTGACAACGAATATAACATAGTAAAAGCCATGGAGCTGAACAGCTGGACAAGACTGCAGTGGTTTGGTCACCGTCTTCACCTGGCCATCGGTACGTTTTTAAATAGTTGCCATTATATTTTCGCAAATATGTGGCTACTGTTATAAACTTTCAGGATGCTAGTTAAATTCATATTTAATCAATAACTATCTAGCCTAGCATTGCTGGCCAATTGTTGGATTCAAAACTGCAGTGTTCATCACATGACTTGAAATATATTTATTTTACTGTATTTAATGAATGTAGATCAATCCATTAAATCACAATTACTGTAATTAAAATTTGCACCCAATAATGGAAAACGGTTAAATTAAATTTCATATTTGTGTAATATATCTATTATTTATTATCTAGTGGTTTACTTTTTGCTTCTCATTTCTATTCTGTCATTTGAATATAAGGGAAAAAGCTGTTAATATTGTCAATTGTTTTGTTGGTATTTTTACAGAGAGAAGTGTTAAAGATCCCAGGTTGACCAGTTGCTGTCTGCAAGAGAGTAGTCAATGACTTTTCTATGGCCTGGGAGGGGGAAAAAAGCTATGAAAACTGCACAAGTTGCTGAACTTGACTTGCCTGACCACTCACTTGTCATTGAAACTCCAACCAGGTGGGGCTCACGTCAGAAGATGATCCAGAGAGTGCTTTGAACAGGAGAAGGCTGTAACTCGGGTCCTGGCTGCAGACAAGTAAATCAGGCACCTTGTGCCTACATGGCAGGACATACAAGTCCTTGAGTCAATCAACAAAGCCCTGGCTCCCCTGCAGCAGTTCACTGACGCCTTGTCCGGAGAAGATTATTTCAGTGTCTCCTACCTGCAGCCTGCTTAAATCCAGCTGTTCAACGTCACTGTTTTGACTCTGGAAGATGACTCACCCCTAACAAAGGACATCAAGAGGACCATCCTTGATTATCTGAACGAAAACAAATACTCAGATCCAATCACAGATGACCTGTTGGACGTAGCGTCCTTCCTAGAACCCGGTTGGACTGCATAAATACAAGAGCAGCAGCTTCATAGACTGCTGACAGAGCAGGTGCCAGCCATCGGAGATACAGATGAATCACAGGTCAGGAGCACCAGACCCAGTGGAAACAAAGAAGATTAAGAAGACGCTTTAAAAAAATAAATACAAAAAAGGAGACACACCAGCAGCTTTCCCTGTCTGACAAAGGGGCCATTTGAAGCTGAGCTGAATAGCTACCTGTGGACTGTTGCTGCTGACAGGTGAGGCAGATCCTCTGGAGTGGTGGCGGGTCCATGAAGAGAACTTTCCAAGAGTGAGCAAACTGGCCAAGAAATACCTGTGCATTCCAGCCACTAGTTCACCTTCCGAAAGGGCCTTCAGCACTGGTGGCAATGTGGTGACAGATACAGTAGATAGGGTTGTTCTCCTTTCCCATAACCTGTATGATAACCAATATGATTGTTGGTTCTATAGCAGGAGTTAACAACCTGGTTAAATGGAAAGTGTGACATTTTGGTCATTCCTAAGCCCCTATTTGAAGCTGTGGTCTTTCCCTGTTTGACTTGAATATTTACATTATTTATTTGGAATTCTTGGAAGTTATTCTGTTTGGTAACATTCAATAGCCTTCGCGATTTGCGCAACATGTGAAATAGTTATTTGTATGTTATTTATTTTCACGGTGGTACCATAACATGCCACGGCGTAGTACTGAAGCCATAGACAGTGGATAGGCTTGTTTTCCTTGCCCATAACTGTCACACTGTGAATATATTTAAGCCATATCGTCCCCAGTCCTAGTGTCAGTGCTGTGTGTAAGTTGACTATGCAAACTATTTGGAATTTCAGACATTGCGTCAATTCTTGTTTTTGTAAGAAACAAATCAGTCTTTCCTCGACTCTTAGCCAAGAGAGACTAGCATGCATAGTATTTATATCAGCCCTCTGATTACAATGAAGAGCAAGACGTGCCGCTCTGTTCTGGGCCAGCTGCAGCTTAACTAGGTCTTTCTCTCACAGCACTTGACCATATGACTGGACAATAATCAAGATTAAACTAGAGTCTGCAGGACTTGCTTTGTGAAGTCTTTACAACCCTAGAAATCTATATGTTTTGACCATGACAGTTTACAATCGAAGGTAACCAACTAATTTAGGCTCCTCAAATCAAATTTTATTACAGTGAAATGCTTACTTACAAGCCCTTAACCAAAAGTGCAGTTCAAGAAATAGAGTTAAGAAAAGATTTAGAGAATAAAGTAAAAATAAAAAGTAACACAGTAGAATTACATAACAGTAACGAGGCTGTATACATGGGGCACTGGTACCGACTAAATGTGCAGGGGTACAGGTTAGAGGTCATTTGTACATGTCGGTAGGGGCAAAGTGACTATGCATAGATGATAAACAGCAAGTAGCAGCAGTGTAAAAACAAAAAGGGGGGGTTCAATGTCATAATCCGGTGGCCATTTGATCAATTGTTCAGCAGTCTTATGGCTTGGGGGTAGAAGCTGTTAAGGAGCTTTTTGGACCTATACTTGGCACTCCGGTACCGCTTGCCGTGCGGTAGCAGAGAGAACAGTCTATGACTTGGGTGACTGGAGTCTGACAATTTGGGCCTTCCTCTGACACAGCCTGGTATAGAGGTCCTGGATGTCAGGAAGCTTGGCCCCAGTGATGTACTGGGTCGTACGCACTACCCTCTGTAGTGCCTTACGGTCAGATACAGAGCAGTTGCCATACCAGGCAGTGATGCAACCTGTCAGGATTACGCTCGATGGTGAAGCTGTACAATTTGAGGATCTGGGGACCTATGCCGAATCATTTGTCTCCTGCTGGGGGGTGTTGTCGTGCCCTCTTCACGACTGTCTTGATGTGTTTGGACCATGATAGCCACACCATTCATTACCAGATTCACCTGAGGTCTAGAAGTTATGGAATGATTTGTACCAAATACAATGCCCTTAGTTTTAGAGACGTTCAGGACCAGTTTATTACTGGCCACCCATTCCAAAACAGACTGTCATTGGTAAAAATCGAAAAGAGTAGACTCCTCTTGTTTTTAACTCCATATATCCCATATCTTTTCAGCTGCAGAGGTCAGAGGTCGTCATCTCCCTAAATGGGCGATGGTCTATTCCCATGCTCCTAACGTTTTGCGGTAGTTGAACACAAGACAATTATAATTACAGAGATGTAGTGCAGGCTTTAGTCAAAATTACTTCCATTACATGAATATTTCCTAAATGCTATTGTAAACAACCTTTTTTGAGTAATCGCCCACAGCTTAGTCTGACACTCAGACATTGTATTGATTAGCCTTAAAGATCTAGCCTACTGCAAATGAGTGTGAACCTAATTGAACTTGGTCTTAATTCAGGTTTGCTGGCTACTGAATTGCACGTTTACCCCCACACCTACATGATATTACAGTATATTCTTTGTGTCGGACTCATTTTCCCGCTAATTGCCTTATGGATCAAACATTCGCGTGTAGCTTACTGCCTTGTGCACATTGCTACGCTTATTATGTGAAGAAATAGTTTATCAACATTTTAAGCTAAACCTTCTGATCTGTTGCATCAGACAATTTTTTTATGTTTATTTTGTATGTAGCCTTGGCCTACTGGTTGTATGAATTTGGGATATATCTTCCCACAACTGCCCCAGAGTCTGTTGGGAATAGTTTATTTACTTCTCGACAAGTTGTCCAATAGAATGATAACTTTTCTATTATGGGGGGATAGTAGATTGACATAGGCTAGTGATTTTGTTGTTCGTTACTCGTCTTGTTGGTTGAGGGAAATGTAAATGTGGGCATCGGGAATTTGGTAAGAAGGGATCTCACATTTGTTGCTTCCTCAACTTGCATGTTCTGTTAACTGACTTGCCGAGTTAAATAAAGGCTAAAAAAATTATTTAAAAAACTGATTGGTGAATTAAAACTGCAATGTGTACCTTTTTGGGGTGACCTGACCAAATTCACATAGAAATGTGAGTTATAGATTTGCCATTTTCACTATGTGTTCGGTTTCTATGCTTCCCTTTTAAGTTTTTTTTTTTTTGCGTCTTTTGCTTTCAGTTTTGTACACCAGTTTCTAACAGCTGAAAATACAATATTTTAGGATTAATGAAAATATATTTCACACCGGTTTAGATGGTACAATGATTCTCTACACCAGTGTTTCCCAACCCTGGTCCTCCAATACCCCCAACAGTACACAGTTTCCCAACCCTGGTCCTCCAATACCCCCAACAGTACACAGTTTCCCAACCCTGGTCCTTTAGTACCCCCAACAGTACACAGTTTCCCAACCCTGGTCCTCCAATACCCCCAACAGTACACAGTTTCCCAACCCTGGTCCTTTAGTACCCCCAACAGTACACAGTTTCCCAACCCTGGTCCTCCAGTACCCCCAACAGTACACAGTTTCCCAACCCTGGTCCTTTAGTACCCCCAACAATACACAGATTCCCAACCCTGGTCCTCCAGTACCCCCAACACTACACAGTTTCCCAACCCTGGTCCTCCAGTACCCCCAACAGTACACAGTTTCCCAACCCTGGTCCTTTAGTACCCCCAACAATACACAGATTCCCAACCCTGGTCCTCCAGTAACCCCAACACTACACAGTTTCCCAACCCTGGTCCTTTAGTACCCCCAACACTACACAGTTTCCCAACCCTGGTCCTTTAGTACCCCCAACAGTACACAGCTTCCCAACCCTGGTCCTTTAGTACCCCCAACAGTACACAGCTTCCCAACGCTGGTCCTCCAGTACCCCAACACTACACAGTTTCCCAACCCTGGTCCTCCAGTACCCCCAACACTACACAGTTCCGTTTTAGCCCTTGACAAACACACCTCATACAACCCATTGAGGGTTTGATGATTAGTTGACAAGTTGAATCAGGTGTGCTTATCCAGGATTACAATTAAAAATGTATACTGTTGGGGGTACCGGAAGACCCGGGTTGGAAACACTGCTCTACTCTAGCCATTGCTCATAAACTGAAATTAGGCAAACTATTAGAATTTTAGCAACCAGGAAATGGTGGGGAGATTTCTGCATATTGCATCTTTAAAGTAATATTTGCAACAGGAGTTTGATTTTGGTCATTGTGTCAATTCATCCATTTTTCAATACTGCACCTTTCTGTTTGGATGAATGAGCTAGCTTGGCGCTGCTGATTTTCTCAGCTAGACATTCCTTGGCTTTGTGGCGGTGCTCGTGGCTCAGGCGGTGAGTGGTGGTTGCCATAGCAGCAGCTTTGCTATGTAGCAGGACTATCAGGAAAGCCGGTAGGGAAGAGCCGATGGACTAGAAAAGGCCCATATCGACCCGACGTATCGGCTGAGCTGTTTTTATTTTATTATTTATTTAATGTAACATTTATTTAACTAGTCAAGTCGGTTAAGAACAAATTCTAATTTATAATGACGGCCAAACCCGGACGATGCTGGACCAATTGTGTGCCGCCCTATGGGACTCCCAATCACGGCCGGGTTGTGATACAGCCTGGAATCGAACCAGAGTGTCTGTAGTGACGCCTCTAGCGCTGAGATGCAATGCCTTAGAACGCTGCGCCTCTCAGGAGCCCCGAGTTAAACATAACATTCAACATTTTTATATTTAGAATTTAAATGATCAAATTAAAATCAGACTTTTTCCTAGTTTGAGTTGATCAGTTTCGGTCCAGGTGGGGTAAAGGGGATGTTTGACAATAAGAACTGCATTCCGAAGTCATATATAGGCGAATAAATTAACTTCTACTGCTCTAGATGATGCATCATGGGTGAATAAAACTTTATTTAAAAACATTGGGGTTTTTACAGGAACTTAAAAGTGTTATGGTAATGAGATGTAGTTTTTTACAGGAACGTAAAAAGGTGTTATGGTAATGAGATGTAGTTTTTACAGGAACGTGAAAAAGTGTCATGGTAATGAGACATGTCCACAGACATTGTTTGTACGTAATACATGTAGTAGTATAGCATCTTAATGATTTATAGACAAACCACAGCAACATCATTTTATAAATTGATCCAAGAATTCAATCACGATGCATTTCTTTAATGAGAATTTGGGGGTAAAAATGTATAATAAAAAAAACAATCTGGCTAAAATGTATTTAAAATAAGAAACTTAGACATCTTAGTCCTCAGAATGATAGTTGATTTTTTGCAGATGCATCATGGTTTTGTCACTCAATGTGCTACAGACGTTTTAAAACGGGTTTCATGAGAATCTCCCATCTCTCTAAAGGTAAAGAAGACATTGCTTGTCTTCCAAGTCGGTAATTGAGGAAAACGTTTTGCGACAGAATACACCCTTGCTGAACACAACCTTGACATTCCCCCTTTTGAGTTCTCTCTCTCCTTTCAGAGATATCTCTCTCTCTCCTTTCAGAGATCTCTCTCTCTCTCTCCTTTCAGAGATCTCTCTCTCTCTCTCCTTTCAGAGATCTCTCTCTCTCTCTCCTTTCAGAGAGATCTCTCTCTCTCCTTTCAGAGAGATCTCTCTCTCTCCTTTCAGAGAGATCTCTCTCTCTCTCCTTTCAGAGAGATCTCTCTCTCTCTCCTTTCAGAGAGATCTCTCTCTCTCTCTCCTTTCAGAGATCTCTCTCTCCTTTCAGAGATCTCTCTCTCTCTCCTTTCAGAGATCTCTCTCTCTCTCCTTTCACTCATACTCCTGTCTTTCTTTCAGTCACCGATCCTCTCTGCCTATCTCTCCCCTCTTGACTGCAGCAGTGTAACAGTCTGTCTCTTTGTAATGCATGATGCCCGGCTGCCTTTCCCTCCAGAAGCTCCCTCCAGATAAGCACATTGACTTCACTCACTGGCATCAGTGACTTGCCAAGTTGCCAATTCTCCCTCTACCCCGCCTCTCTCTCTCTCTCCCCCTCCTTTCTTCTTTCTTTCTTTCCCCCCTCTTTCTTTTGCAGACAGACCCCCCCCCCCCCCCACCACCCCCATTGGTAACCATGGTTATCATGTTTCCAGGGACACAGTTAAAGGAAATCTCCACCCCAAAACTGTATGTTGGCATTGGTTATTATTAGTCCATTGTTGATAGTCCCAAAATATTTTGCATGTCAGCAATCAAGTTTTCGAGATATCACTTTCGAAATACAGCCACTATGATGCATATTGCATCATATGATGCTGTGTTTTATATACACACACACACACACACACACACACACAGAACTGTAATGTTAGAGAGAAAGAGGGGGGAAGAAAGGGAGAGACAAAGAGGAGGGAGAGTTGGAAACTTGGCAAGTCACTGATGCCAGTGAGTGAAGTCAATGTGGATATCTGGTCTAGGTTAGAGAGAGGTTCATGTCTGTTTACTCAGACCCTTGGCTCCTCTAGTAAGAGGAGAGGTAGGGGTGGGAGAAGGGGGAGGTAGGGGTGGGAGAAGGGGGAGGGGGGGGGGGTGGGGGGTGGGAGAAGGGGGAGGTGGGGGGAAGAGGAAGGGAGGGTGGGGGAGAAGAGACGGGAAGAAGAGGGGTGGGAGGGAAAGAGGAGATGGGGGAGGGAAAGAGAGGAGAGGGGAAGAAGAAAGATATATTGTGGCGATATTGACCTTTTCTAGTCTTGGTTAACGGCCCTTTATCGGCTTGGCCGATAATCCCTCTACATAGCAAAAACATGCAGATGTACAGTTGAAGTGGGAAGTTTACATACACTTAGGTTGGAGTCATTAAAACTCGTTAAAACTCCATAAATTACTTGTTAACAATTTCTTGTTGGCAAGTCGGTTACGACATCTACTTTGTGCATGACGCAAGTAATTTTTCAAAAAATTGTTTACAGACAGATTATTTCACTTATAATTCACTGTATCACAATTCCAGTGGGTCAGAAGTTTACATACATGAAGTTGACTGTGCCTTTAAACAGCTTGGAAAATTCCAGAAAATGTCATGGCTTTAGAAGCTTCTGATAGGCTAATTGACATAATTTGAGTCAATTGGAGGTGTACCTGTGGATGTATTTCAAGGCCTACCTTCAAACTCAGTGCCTCTTTGCTTGAGATCATGGGAAAATCAAAAGAAATCAGCGAAGACCTCAGACATTTTTTGACTTCCACAAGTCTGGTTCATCCTTGGGAGCAATTTCCAAACGCCTGAAGGTACCACGTTCATCTGTACAAACAATAGTACGGAAGTATAAACACCATGGGACCACGCAGCCGTCATACCGCTCAGGAAGGAGATGCGTTCTGTCTCCTAGAGATGAACGTACTTTGGTGTGAAAAGGGTAAATCAATCCCAGAACAACAGCAAAGGACCTTGTGAAGATGCTGGAGGAAACAGGTACAAAAGTATCTATATCCACAGTAAAACGAGTCCTATATCGACATAACAAGGAAGAAGCCACTGTTCCAAAACCGCCATAAAAAAGCCAAACTACGGTTTGCAACTGTACATAGGGACAAAGATTGTACTTTTTGGTGAAATGTCCTCTGTTCTGATGAAGCAAAAATAGAACTGTTTGGCCATAATGACCATCGTTATGTTTGGAGGAAAAAGGGGGAGGCTTGCAAGCCGAAGAACACCATCCCAACCGTGAAACACGGGGGTGTCAGCATCATGTTGTGGGGGTGCTTTGCTGCAGGAGGGACTGGTGCACTTCACAAAATAGATGGCATCATGAGTTAGGAAAATGATGTGGATATATTGAAGCAATATCTCAAGACATCAGTCAGGAAGTTAAAGCTTGGTCGCAAATGGGTCTTCCAAATGGACAATGACCCCAAGCATACTTCCAAAGTTGTGGCAAAATGGCTTAAGGACAACAAAGTCAAGGTATTGGAGTGGCCATCACAAAGCCCTGACCTCTATCCTATAGAACATTTGTGGGCAGAACTGAAAAAGCGTGTGCGAGCAAGGATGCCTACAAACCTGACTCAGTTACACCAGCTCTGTCAGGAGGAATGGGCCAAAATTCACCCAACTTATTGTGGGAAGCTTGTGGAAGGCTACCCAAAACATTTGACCCAAGTTAAACAATTTAAAGGCAATGGTAACAAATACTAATTGAGTGTATGTAAACTTCTGATCCACTGGGAATGTGATGAAAGAAATAAAAGCTGAAATAAATCATTCTTTCTACTATTATTCTGACATTTCACATTCTTAAAATAAAGTGGGGATCCTAACTGACCTAAAACAGGGCATTTTTACTAGGATTAAATGTCAGGAATTGTGAAACTGAGTTTAAATGTATTTGGCTAAGGTGTATGTAAACTTCCGACTTCAACTGTAGGTCTACACCATCGTTCTTACCTAAAAACTATGGGCAGATTTGAGTCATTCAGACAGAACGTGCATCGTCGTTTCCTCTTTGTTCCTGCGTCCGCTCTCCTTGTTAGATATTATGCACATTCATGGTTTGGTAGGAAATGTTACCACCTTTTGATCTAGCTCTAACAGTAGCAGTAAACGGCACCATGTGATATGAGCAGTGGAGACAGATGTGAAAGTGAGCAGAGTTAGACCCTTGCTCTATCCAATCGTAGCAGTAGGATCAAGTTACAACCCACCCATTTCTTGACAGATAGTTGAACTAGCCAATCAAATGTCGTCCTGGCAGCTGAGTTGTTTAGAGATGCATCCTGACATCTGAAAGAAAATCCTGATCATGGAAAATGACAAAGAAATACTAGTTTCATAAGCATCTGTGATCACAAGTCATGACGTTACGTTGGACCCGTTTTTGCATTGAATAGATGTTATTTTATATTGTCAAACTAACAGCAGTGCCTATATGATGTCCTTCCATACAGGCGTGACCTGCTGGACTGGTGCTTCTTTGTAAATGTTGTTGATCAGTTGTTAATGGAAGTCCCAAATGAAAGACAGATGTTTGTAGTCTGTAGACTCCACTGATCAGCTAAAACAAGATCAGTAAGTCAATGCACACACCCCTATTGAATATGCCTTCACCTGTATTGTGTGCAGGCCTATGTCATCTTGATTTACCCAGGTTATCAGGAGATTTACCATTCAAATACATGTATTACCGCTATGTAGTTAGAATGGTCAAAACGAAGTGAATTGTACTGTTTGATTTTAAAATGGATGCATTAATGTACACATGGCTGTCTCTGGGAAAATGTGTCAACATTTTCTAATTTTATGATATTGAATATCGGCTTAAAATAACGTCCATCTAGCTTCTTGACCCCCAAAAATCGGTATCTGCATCATCCTTAAAGAAATCTATAATGGTCTTTCTCAACAACAAACAAAATACTGCCGTTTTGGTGAACGTACAGCCAACTAGTGCAAATATAATACTGTGATACTGTCAAAACGATACAATATATCGGCAAAAATAATATCCCGATTTGTAACGGCATCGTCGCGTCTTGTTTTCATTAATTGAATGGAACAATCTTTTTCGTTTTCGTTTTTCTTCCTGGGTCTATTTAGTCAGTTATCATCTCGTCAACTGCCACTGAAAAAATAGGTGTTTTGACAAATATTTCTGGCACTATTTTTCGTTGACGAAATGAATATTGTGTAGAATAGATCAGATTCCTGTAGAATAGATCAGATTCCTGTAGAAGAGATCAGATTCCTGTAGAAGAGATCAGATTCCTGTAGAAGAGATCAGATTCCTGTAGAAGAGATCAGATTCCTGTAGAAGAGATCAGATTCCTGTCGAATAGATCAGATTCCTGTCGAATAGGGAATCATTTCAACTCTCTACATTACATTTCTATCTGCAGCATTCTATGTGTTTCAGTACATTGAAAGAACACACCCCTGGTCTAAGTTGCTGAGTATTCCCCTCAGCCCTGGTCCTCAGCCCTGGTCTAAGTTGCTGAGTACGCCCCTCAGCCCTGGTCCTCAGTCCTGGTCTAAGTAGCTGAGTATTCCCCTCAGCCCTGGTCCTCAGCCCTGGTCTAAGTTGCTGAGTACGCCCCTCAGCCCTGGTCCTCAGCCCTGGTCTAAGTTGCTGAGTACGCCCCTCAGCCCTGGTCCTCAGCCCTGGTCTAAGTTGCTGAGTACGCCCCTCAGCCCTGGTCCTCAGCCCTGGTCTAAGTTGCTGAGTACGCCCCTCAGCCCTGGTCCTCAGCCCTGGTCTAAGTTGCTGAGTACGCCCCTCAGCCCTGGTCCTCAGCCCTGGTCTAAGTTGCTGAGTACGCCCCTCAGCCCTGGTCCTCAGCCCTGGTCTAAGTTGCTGAGTACGCCCCTCAGCCCTGGTCCTCAGCCCTGGTCCTCAGCCCTGGTCTAAGTTGCTGAGTACGCCCCTCAGCCCTGGTCCTATACCCTGGTCTAAGTTGCTGAGTATGCCCCTCAGCCCTGGTCTAAATAGCTGAGTACGCCCCTCAGCCCTGCTCTAGGCTGATAAGGGATTGGGTTCTTCTCTGGCAGCAGCCGTGGGTTGAAACGAGGTCAGAGACAGAACAGTCTGGCAGACTGTGTGTGTGTGTGTGTGTGTGTGTGTGTGTGTGTGTGTGTGTGTGTGTGTGTGTGCGTGCTGCGCTACCCTGTTGAAGCAGGTTGTGGTTGAAATCTCAGTGCAGCAGCATATTTCTGGTTGCCTTGGCGGTATTTGGCTGCTGGGGTGAATGGTATGGTGGTAAGGTATAGAGACTAACAGTAAAGTATAACTAGCTGAATTTAGGCTAACAGGCAAGTATAACTGATGCAGTTATGTGGGAAATATGACTGTCCTGCATAATCCATGTGGCCCTGCTGCTAGAACACCAGGGAGTAGGGACGGTTTCCCTGACCCAGGCTCTGCGTCCCAAATGCCATCCTAATCGGCAGCCATATAATGCACTAATTTTGACCAGGGAACACTAGGACTATGTAGGAAATAGGCTGGCATTTGGTACTTAACTCCAGATTACTGGTAAACCTTTTCCTGGACCAGAAAACACTGTCAATAGAGATTCTCCACTGGGCATGCTTTCTAATCCAGGAGTAGGTTTAATCTGGGTCCAGAGAACTGTCCGTATATAATACGGTTAAGAGGCATCTAGATTTTCATACAGTCAGACCGTTTCTGTACCGTATGGGGTACAGGAAGTGCACACAAATGGTGCGCTATTTCAACAAAAATGTGTATACATACATTTAGGCAACAGGGATCTTCATCCAGGAGGGGGTTGAATATCTCTGCTGTAACCAAGAAGATCTTGACATCTAGCCACTTAGCTAGCAAGTCAGCAAACCAAATGCATAGCTGGAACCCTAAGCTGGATATCATTTGACACATCTTAGATTTCTTATAGACATACTTTACTTTATATTTAGTTATAAGCAGTGGCGTAGCACGCACCCCCGGAGTAAACGGTGTTGAAAATGACGTTATGTCACTATGGCCGGACAGTGACGTTATGTCACTATGGCCGGGCAGTGACGTTATGTCACTATGGCCGGGCAGTGACGTTATGTCACTATGGCCGGGCAGTGACGTTATGTCACTATGGCCGGACAGTGACGTTATGTCACTATGGCCGGACAGTGGCGTTATGTCACTATGGCCGGACAGTGGCGTTATGTCACTATGGCCGGACAGTGGCGTTATGTCACTATGGCCGGACAGTGGCGTTATGTCACTATGGCCGGACAGTGGCGTTATGTCACTATGGCCGGACAGTGGCGTTGTGTCACTATGGCCGGACAGTGACGTTGTGTCACTATGGCCGGACAGTGACGTTGTGTCACTATGGCCGGACAGTGACGTTGTGTCACTATGGCCGGACGGTGACGTTGTGTCACTATGGCCGGACGGTGACGTTGTGTCACTATGGCCGGACGGTGGCGTTGTGTCACTATGGCCGGACGGTGGCGTTGTGTCACTATGGCCGGACGGTGGCGTTGTGTCACTATGGCCGGACGGTGGCGTTGTGTCACTATGGCCGGACGGTGGCGTTGTGTCACTATGGCCGGACGGTGGCGTTGTGTCACTATGGCCGGACGGTGGCGTTGTGTCACTATGGCCGGACGGTGGCGTTGTGTCACTATGGCCGGACGGTGGCGTTGTGTCACTATGGCCGGACGGTGGCGTTGTGTCACTATGGCCGGACGGTGGCGTTGTGTCACTATGGCCGGACGGTGGCGTTATGTCACTATGGCCGGACGGTGGCGTTATGTCACTATGGCCGGACGGTGGCGTTATGTCACTATGGCCGGACGGTGGCGTTATGTCACTATGGCCGGACGGTGGCGTTATGTCACTATGGCCGGACGGTGGCGTTATGTCACTATGGCCGGACGGTGGCGTTATGTCACTATGGCCGGACGGTGGCGTTATGTCACTATGGCCGGACGGTGGCGTTATGTCACTATGGCCGGACGGTGGCGTTATGTCACTATGGCCGGACGGTGGCGTTATGTCACTATGGCCGGACGGTGGCGTTATGTCACTATGGCCGGACGGTGGCGTTATGTCACTATGGCCGGACGGTGGCGTTATGTCACTATGGCCGGACGGTGGCGTTATGTCACTATGGCCGGACGGTGGCGTTATGTCACTATGGCCGGACGGTGGCGTTATGTCACTATGGCCGGACGGTGGCGCTATGTCACTATGGCCGGACGGTGGCGCTATGTCACTATGGCCGGACGGTGGCGCTATGTCACTATGGCCGGACGGTGGCGCTATGTCACTATGGCCGGACGGTGGCGCTATGTCACTATGGCCGGACGGTGGCGCTATGTCACTATGGCCGGACGGTGGCGCTATGTCACTATGGCCGGACGGTGGCGCTATGTCACTATGGCCGGGCGGTGGCGCTATGTCACTATGGCCGGGCGGTGGCGCTATGTCACTATGGCCGGGCGGTGGCGCTATGTCACTATGGCCGGGCGGTGGCGCTATGTCACTATGGCCGGGCGGTGGCGCTATGTCACTATGGCCGGGCGGTGGCGTTATGTCACTATGGCCGGGCGGTGGCGTTATGTCACTATGGCCGGGCGGTGGCGTTATGTCACTATGGCCGGGCGGTGGCGTTATGTCACTATGGCCGGGCGGTGGCGTTATGTCACTATGGCCGGGCGGTGACGTTATGTCACTATGGCCGGGCGGTGACGTTATGTCACTATGGGTACGCTACGGATTTTAAAATTCCAACACGAAACCTTCTCTGGCGATAGTTTCGAAGCGCCACTTAACGGGCATTTTACTAGTCTGAAGGAATGCCGCTTCTGAAGTGGGACTAACGTCCATCACCAGAACTGTTAATCAAATAATCTCGAGCTGCAGATCGCTCTCCTAAAAAAGTACTTTCAAGTTTAAATACCGAGACATTTCGTAAAAAGAAAACGTATCTTCCGCTAGGAATCGTCTCCTAAGATGTAGTATTTTTGGAACGGGGGGGAGATTAATTAGTTGCCGTTCTTTTGAGAATGCAAACAATCGGATATTTCATGGCAAGCTAGCGAGGGACGGAGAGAGAGGGGAGAGGCACAGTATAGGCAGGTCGGCCACCGTGCAGTAGGCCTATCTATCAGCAATCAAAAGCTCTATCTCGCAATGGAATGCTGTATTTAGCAATTTCTTGGCTTGCAATGTCTCTCAATTTAAGTGAAGCAGGGCCTATCATCAATGAATAGGCTAGGATATTCTACTCCGAAGACTGAGCACACGCTCCTTGCATCATTAGTAAAGAGAAAGCAGGCGAGACCCCCCCCCAAAAAAGTTTTCCGGTATACATTTTTCTTTACGTTAAGGATACCAATTTTGTTTTAAATGTTTTACCGTTTACACCTCTAGTCTTGATAATGGAATGGGAGCGTGAAAGAGGACAGGGATTTTCTGGCGAGCACTACCAGCCTAGACACACTGTCCAAAATACCATGACCTCACACTCAGAATAGCCTACCTGGTTCAATATTTCACAGGCTCTCAGAGCTTGACATTTTGTCTGACGGTGTGTTTTCTCTTTGCGTTGCTGGTTTATTGGACTGGTTGAAATGTGTTCTTTCTCTCTTTTTTCCGGAGAGAGAGATTCTCTGGTGAGCACTATCGTCCTAGACACATGGGTTGCATCTAAAATGGTACCCTATTCCCTATATAGTGCACTACTTTTGGCCAGGGGGCCCTATGGCGCACCCTATTCCCTAGTGCACTACTTTTGACCACACCCTATTCCCTATATAGTGCACTACTTTTGACCAGACCCTATTCCCTATATAGTGCACTACATTTGACCAGAGCCCTATGGCGCACCCTATTCCCTATATAGTGCACTACTTTTGACCACACCTTATTCCCTATATAGTGCACTACTTTTGACCAGACCCTGTGGGCCCTGGGCAAAATTGGTGCATTATAGGGAACGGGGTTTGGGATGCCGCCATGGTCCGAAGTACCATTACCTCAGTCTCTCAGAATAGCCTACCTCGTTCAATATTTCAGAGACTCTCCAAGCTTGATGCTATGCTGTATGATGTTACGTTTCCTCTAGTCCTTTGTGGTTTATAGGATTGGTTTAGGCCTTTAGCCCGTTTGAAATTGTGCTAGGTTTTTCATTTTCCCCATCTCTCCACGCTAACATTAGAAACCAGAGTTCAGTACCATGGTTTCCCCTATATTAATGTTGATCGTTGCCACTACTCCTAACAAATCTTAGGGGAAACGCCTGATCTTGTTTGAAATCTTTATATCACATTTATTTTAGCATAGAGTCCCATTGAGACCAAGATCTCTTCTACAAGTAGCCCTGTACACAATTTATAAATACAACGTCATACAAATATAGACGATTACAACTCAAGAGAAACAATCACACTCTTCTAGGGCTGTTCCCGACCCCCAAAAATATTGGCTAACCGAAAGTCGTCTGTACTTTCGACCAATCGATTGGTAGACATTTTAAAACGTGCATTTTTCCATATAGAAACACCCTATGTGTTTTATTAAAATCAACTACATGTGCATTGATCTTGTCTGATGCTTTAAGCACACTGTTTGATGAAATAAGACGACAATGACTAGAGGGAGCAAGAGATCAAGATAACCGGAAGAAAAAACCCTGACCTGACCCAACCACCCTCCCGCTCCATCTGGCCTTCGCAGATTTTGCCGTCGTCACTGTCCTGAACTTCCTAGTAATAAGTCGACAACCTTTCTCATGTGGAATAGCAATTTATCTTACCATTTCTACTGATCTCTATGCAAGTTATGATTTTCATACAGTGCATTCGGAATGCACTGTCAACTGTGGGACCTTTTATATAGACAGGTGTGTGCCTTGTCAAATAATGTCCAATCCAATTGAATTTACCGTAGATGGACTCCAATCAAGTTGTAGAAACATCTCAAGGATGATCAGTGGAAACAGGATGGAGAAAAAATACTATACATGGACCGTATATTTTTATGGAACCATGCAACAATAGAAACTAGAGGTCGACCGATTAATCGGAATGGCCGGATTCATAATCGGTCGACCTCTAATAGAAACCCTATCTATCATCTTACAGTCAAAATACTATATTTTTTAAATGTAACCTTTTATTTAACTAGGCAAGTCAGTTAAGAACAAATTCTTATTAACAATGACAGCCTACCGGGGAACATTTAGATTAACAGCCTTGTTCAGGGGCAGAACGACAGATTTTTTACCTTGTCAACTCGGGGATTCTATCCAGCAACCTTACCGTGGTCCAACGCTCCCACTACTAGGCTACCTGCCACCTGCCACTATAGCCTATTGTTGAACATGCAACTCCTTTAATGAAGAAGCTAATAAAACATTAGAAAACACAGGTCTAAACAGAGCAACTAATGTGAGCAGTTCCATATGTGACAGAGATGAACATTTCCGTCAAACTTAAGATTCCCCCTTCTTTCTATCACCGAGGCTGTGTTGCTGATATCACTAGGATGTGTTGCTGATATCACTAGGATGTGGTGCTGATATCACTAGGATGTGGTGCTGATATCACTAGGATGTGTTGCTGATATCACCAGGATGTGTTGCTGATATCACAAGGATGTGTTGCTGATATCACTAGGATGTGTTGCTGATATCACTAGGATGTGTTGCTGATATCACTAGGATGTGTTGCTGATATCACTAGGATGTGTTGCCGATATCACCAGGATGTGTTGCTGATATCACTAGGATGTGTTGCTGATATCACTAGGATGTGTTGCCGATATCACCAGGATGTGTTGCCGATATCACCAGGATGTGTTGCCGATATCACCAGGATGTGTTGCCGATATCACCAGGATGTGGTGCCGATATCACTAGGATGTGGTGCCGATATCACTAGGATGTGGTGCCGATATCACTAGGATGTGTTGCCGATATCACTAGGATGTGTTGCCGATATCACTAGGATGTGTTGCCGATATCACTAGGATGTGTTGCCGATATCACTAGGATGTGTTGCCGATATCACTAGGATGTGTTGCTAGTTTGACTAGGATGTGTTGCCGATATCACTAGGATGTGTTGCCGATATCACTAGGATGTGTTGCCGATATCACTAGGATGTGTTGCCGATATCACTAGGATGTGTTGCTAGTTTGACTAGGATGTGTTGCTGATATCACTAGGATGTTTTGCTAGTTTGACTAGGATTGTGCATTTGGCTTCTGGACAACGAAATAAAGTTGATATGAAAACCAATAGAACAGGAGAGAAATACTTAATGGCATTAGGAAGTCTTTATAGAATAATTGCCTCCATGTTTCTATTAATAATGGTAAAGGCTAATTTGAAGCAAGGTAAGACATGTCTCATTATTTGAAGTAAAGTAAATTGTTCAGGTTTTAAACAATTCTACTGCCTCAACCTCACATTGTAAAGTGGTAGGTGAAGCGCTGATGGCCTGCCTACCGTGGACTATAGCCTATGCACTCGAATGGCGAATGGGAAGCATGCTTGAATTACGAGTTGACATCGAGAAGTAAAAAATAGCTCTTCTTTGTCGTGACTCGCGGCAATCAACGATTTCTAACATGCGATCCCATTTAGAATAGTTTTTTGTTTGCTCAATGACTGGGTTTAAAAGCGCATGTTTTCACTCCCAGTACCAGCGTTTTGAGGAGCTGCTATCGCGCTGTCTGACAGGTGATAGGCTATTCCGTTCCTCAAACTATGTTCTGTACGCTGTGCACTGTGGGTAAATAAGATGCATGACGACTAAAGAAAATACACACTTCAATTTAATTCCACAAAATTATGCAAATTGACCTATAGACTGGTATGCATGACCAGTCAAATATATTTTTGGCTGTTAACCGACTAATGGTTAACTGTTAGCATCCTTACACTGTTGGAGTACTGATCTGGGAGTATGCCTCTCTCTAAGTCTCTGTGTTCTCCCTGTGTAGGAGTACTGATCTGGGAGTATGCCTCTCTCTAAGTCTCTGTGTCTCTCTCTGTGTAGGAGTACTGATCTGGGAGTATGCCTCTCTCTAAGTCTCTGTGTCTCTCTCTGTGTAGGAGTACTGAGCTGGGAGTATGGCTCACTCTAAGTCTCGAGCGGCCGATGGGAAGATCACCTACCCTCCGGGGGTCAAGGAGATCTCCAGCAACATCTCCAAGGAGGAGATGGTCCGCCGACTCAAGGTCAGTAATGTCTCTATTTATTAGCCCTTACCACAGCCCTATAGCCAGGACTGTTCAACTCTGCTCCTGGAAGGCCTAAACACTTTGGTTTTCATCTCCTTCTAATCAGGGACTAATTCAGACCCGGGACATGAGATGAGTGCAATTAGATACTAAGGGGAAGGGAAAAAAACACGTGTTCTGGCAATTGAACAGCCCTGCTATAGCCCTACATTATGATTATTATTATACTCGAGTCCCGCAAGGATGTGTTCTTGGACCTCCTTTTTTTTCAGGTGAACTGTAGAATTTGTGGCCCATGCTAGACGGACCATGGAGAAGAAGCCCTTATACAGGATACTAAAGATTGACTGTGATTTTATTGTTTGACTACCTGATTGTTTGATGTGTTATGGTGGTGAAGATGTTCATGGACATGGATCAAGACGGGGAGGAAGAGAAGGAGCTTTACCTCAACCTGTCAGTCAATCAATGAATCCACCTCACTCTCTCTCTCTGTCTCTCTGTCTCTCTGTCTCTGTCTCTCTGTCTCTCTCTCTGTGTGTGTGTAGATGGTGGTGAAAACGTTCATGGACATGGATCAGGACAGTGAGGAGGAGAAGGAGTTGTACCTGAACCTGGCTCTCCATCTGGCGTCTGACTTTTTCCTGAAGCACCCTGACAAGGACGTTCGCCTCCTAGTGGCCTGCTGCTTGGCTGACATTTTCAGAATCTACGCCCCAGAGGCCCCCTACACATCACCTGATAAACTGAAGGTAACTTCTCCATACATATCACCTGATAAACTGAAGGTAACTTCTCCATACATATCACCTGATAAACTGAAGGTAACTTCTCCATACATATCACCTGATAAACTGAAGGTAACTTCTCCATACACATCACCTGATAAACTGAAGGTAACCTCGATATCACTAGGATGATTCTACCAAATATTTTTGTTGTCTTGATTGTTCTGGCAATTTTCACATAGAAACTTCATTGGGAGGAAGGATGTTTGAAATGCTTTTTACATTTGCTTTTAAACCCCCCCCCCCCCTTTTTTTTTATCATGACGAAAGTGGCCGTTTTTAGGCCCTTTTTAGACCTATACATGTAAGACCCTATGAGCTATGAACCAGACATGATACAGACAACACCTTGTTGTCATTATACTCCTCATAGTGTGCTCTAACAAATGGAGTATGAATAGATTTTTTTTAAGCATTCATTTATTCAATATTACAAATGTTAATCTCCAAACTACCCTTATTGATTTTGTTCATTTTAAGACGTATTGTTTGGAACAATATACTCTACAAGTACATCACATTTCCAGAGTGGGCTCTCTGCTAATTCTCAAGTTATGATAAATGTTACACGCATTCATCAACACAGTGAATGGGAAAATGGAGTCAAAGAGAACTCCCTCTGCTGGTGACTTGCTGAATGTGCAATCCTTAAAGGAGTGCTGTGATTGGTTAATGACCTATATTGTCAATTTCTGTGTATAAACAGGGTCATATCGTTAAAAGTACCAGAAAGTCACTCTGGAAATGTTACGTGTTTGAAGAGTATATAGTTATAACCAATATGTTTGTTTTTTTTTTAATACAAAAAAGAAGCAAAATCAAAAGGGTTGTTTTGATGTAATTTTTTGGATGTTGAATAAATTAATGTGTATTTCAGAATCTATACATACTCCATATGTTAGAGCACACTATAAGGAGTATGATGTGTAACCTTTTTTCAACTAGGCAAGTCGGTTAAGAACAAATTGTTATTCTTACAACGATGGCCTACACCCAGCCAAACCCAGACGATGCCGGGCCAATTGGGACTCCCAATCACGGCCGGATGTGATTCAGCCTGGATTCGAACCAGGGACTGTAGTGACGCTGAGCTGCAGCGTCTTAGACCGCTGCGCCACTCGGGAGCTTCGAGCCTGAATGATACTAGGGCTGACCACATGTTGTTGACTGGTCGATTGTTCGGTCGATTTATTTAGTCGAGCAGTGGCAAATATATGTTTTTGAAAATTATATGGACTAATCCATTGTGGAAGCCGCGGGGATGGCACACCAGTAGTACATTTACTGTTAATTCCCATAATTTCTAATCTACAATGTTCATTTAATGCATTCAATATATTATTATTACTACAGTCTTACTGTTGTCATTGTAGGAGTGGACACGTTGTCTCGGTGTAGGAGTGGACGCGTTGTCTCGGTGTAGGAGTGGACGCGTTGTCTCGGTGTAGGAGTGGACGCGTTGTCTCGGTGTAGGAGTGGACGCGTTGTCTCGGTGTAGGAGTGGACGCGTTGTCTCGGTGTAGGAGTGGACGCGTTGTCTCGGTGTAGGAGTGGACGCGTTGTCTCGGTGTAGGAGTGGACGCGTTGTCTCGGTGTAGGAGTGGACGCGTTGTCTCGGTGTAGGAGTGGACGCGTTGTCTCGGTGTAGGAGTGGACGCGTTGTCTCGGTGTAGGAGTGGACGCGTTGTCTCGGTGTAGGAGTGGACGCGTTGTCTCGGTGTAGGAGTGGACGCGTTGTCTCGGTGTAGGAGGGGACGCGTTGTCTCGGTGCAGGAGGGGACGCGTTGTCTCGGTGCAGGAGGGGACGCGTTGTCTCGGTGCAGGAGGGGACGCGTTGTCTCGGTGCAGGAGGGGACGCGTTGTCTCGGTGCAGGAGTGGACGCGTTGTCTCGGTGTCAGGAGTGGACGCGTTGTCTCGGTGTAGGAGTGGACGCGTTGTCTCGGTGTAGGAGTGGACGCGTTGTCTCGGTGTAGGAGGGGACGCGTTGTCTCGGTGCAGGAGGGGACGCGTTGTCTCGGTGCAGGAGGGGACGCGTTGTCTCGGTGCAGGAGGGGACGCGTTGTCTCGGTGCAGGAGGGGACGCGTTGTCTCGGTGCAGGAGGGGACGCGTTGTCTCGGTGCAGGAGGGGACGCGTTGTCTCGGTGCAGGAGGGGACGCGTTGTCTCGGTGCAGGAGGGGACGCGTTGTCTCGGTGCAGGAGGGGACGCGTTGTCTCGGTGCAGGAGGGGACGCGTTGTCTCGGTGCAGGAGGGGACGCGTTGTCTCGGTGCAGGAGGGGACGCGTTGTCTCGGTGCAGGAGGGGACGCGTTGTCTCGGTGCAGGAGGGGACGCGTTGTCTCGGTGCAGGAGGGGACGCGTTGTCTCGGTGCAGGAGGGGACGCGTTGTCTCGGTGCAGGAGGGGACGCGTTGTCTCGGTGCAGGAGGGGACGCGTTGTCTCGGTGCAGGAGGGGACGCGTTGTCTCGGTGCAGGAGGGGACGCGTTGTCTCGGTGCAGGAGGGGACGCGTTGTCTCGGTGCAGGAGGGGGCGCGTTGTCTCGGTGCAGGAGGGGGCGCGTTGTCTCGGTGCAGGAGGGGGCGCGTTGTCTCGGTGCAGGAGGGGGCGCGTTGTCTCGGTGCAGGAGGGGGCGCGTAGTCTCGGTGCAGGAGGGGGCGCGTAGTCTCGGTGCAGGAGGGGGCGCGTAGTCTCGGTGCAGGAGGGGGCGCGTAGTCTCGGTGCAGGAGGGGGCGCGTAGTCTCGGTGCAGGAGGGGGCGCGTAGTCTCGGTGCAGGAGGGGGCGCGTAGTCTCGGTGCAGGAGGGGGCGCGTAGTCTCGGTGCAGGAGGGGGCGCGTAGTCTCGGTGCAGGAGTGGACGCGTTGTCTCGGTGCAGGAGTGGACGCGTTGTCTCGGTGCGAGGAGGGGACGCGTTGTCTCGGTGCGAGGAGGGGACGCGTTGTCTCGGTGCGAGGAGCGGACGCGTTGTCTCGGTGCGAGGAGCGGACGCGTTGTCTCGGTGCGAGGAGCGGACGCGTTGTCTCGGTGCGAGGAGCGGACGCGTTGTCTCGGTGCGAGGAGCGGACGCGTTGTCTCGGTGTGAGGAAAAAGGTTTAGGTTTATTTCATTCCATTAACCAGTTGTCAATTTATTCGTTATCTTTTTGTTTGGACGGCTCCTGTCAATCTTGAGTAAGGACAACGCACGCACTTGATTACGTATATAGAAGTAGGACTAGTCTATACAATGTTTCAAGTTTGCGGCAGGACCAAGTTTAATACAATAGCTGCTCCAATGTTTCTAGTAGCTGCTCCAATGTTTCCAGTAGCTGCTCCAATGTTTCCAGTAGCTGCTCCAATGTTTCCAGTAGCTGCTCCAATGTTTCCAGTAGCTGCTCCAATGTTTCCAGTAGCTGCTCCAATGTTTCTAGTAGCTGCTCCAATGTTTCCAGTAGCTGCTCCAATGTTTCTAGTAGCTGCTCCAATGTTTCCAGTAGCTGCTCCAATGTTTCCAGTAGCTGCTCCAATGTTTCCAGTTCCTTGCAGACAGGCCACATGGGTAGCCAATGTGATTCATAGGATATTTATTTTTATCAGGATATTTTCTACCTGCAAGCTGCTATGTTTTAATTTGTTGGCTTTATATAGGCAATTTTTTACATAGTTGGTAATAGAAGTAACTTTTTATTTTTTGGGGTGTTTATCATTTTTTATTTAGATATAATTTTAATTAACCAAATGCCATTGATTTTGCAAAATGAAGATATTATTATAAATTATAAACTGTTCCACGAAAATATGCATATGAAAATCATAACTGGCACGCAGATCAGTACAAATGGTATGATAACTTGGCACTCCAAATGGAAAAAGTTGCCGACCGCTGGTGTACTTTAGGAGCGTAACGGCACAATCTGCAAAGACCAGCAAGCAGCGGGAGGAGGGGGGTCTGGAACAGGTATTTCATTTCTTCTGGTTAGAGTATATTGATCTCTGGCGCCCTCTTTAGTAATTTGCCTTCGTTTTTAAATTGCAGTGCTTAAAGCATCAGACAAGCTCAGTAGCCTACATACAGTTGATTTTATTCTAACAAGGTGTGTCTATATATGGAACAAATACACGTTAAAATGTTGACCAAATCGATTGGTCGAAGGAACAGACGACTCGCGGTCGACTAAGTTTTTTTTACGTCGGGGACAGCCCTAAATGACACTAAGATGATGTTTGTATCATGTGAGGTTTACACATCATATTTTCTTACAGGAAGCACGTAAAAGGGTTCAAAATGGCCGATTTCATCATGATATTCTCAAAAATGGTTTGTGATACAAATGTTAAAACCATGTCAAACATCCTTCCTCCCAATGAAGTTACTACGTGAGAATTTGCCAGAACAATCTGGAATCCCCCCCCCCCAAATATTTTCAGCTGGCGATCTCAACTCTTGCCAATTGAGATCGCCACAGACAATAAGGCTAGCCTAGACCCTTCACTCTGTCTTTAGCTACAGGTAGTGAGCCTAAAGTAACACATCCGTCTTTGGTCTGTAGACTGCTTCTAACGGTTATTGATGGTTGTGTGTTCATGGTTGTTATCTGATGCTGGTAGCAAGGCGGTGTTTGCCAAGGTTATGGTGATTACGAGTAAGTCAACTTCACACAACCCTTTGAAGAACCCTTTTTGGTTCCAGGTAGAACACTTTTCCACTGAAGGCTCTACATGGAACCCAAAAAAGTTTCTACATGGAACCTAAAAAGATTATTCTATGGGGACTAGGGCTGACCCCAATTAGTCGACTGGTCGTTTGTTTGGTCCTTAGGCTGTTGGTCGACCGTGATTGTTTTAGTTGAGTAGCAACAAATAAATAGTTTGTGCCCATCTCAGTGAACTAATCCATTGCGGAGGCCTAGAATAAAAAACTATTTATGCTCGATCTGAAAATGTGGTGGGAGGCTCCATATGGAGGGTGTGACGGAATGGCGGACCCTCCAGAGACCTGCAGAGGCCAAATCCAGCTCCGTACCACATTACCATGCACCTCCCAAATGTTGGAACAAGGCTCTGTATAGCTCTGCATTGACATAATTGGTTGACGGTAGGTGGGGGCGGTACATCCTGTAGGAAACACAAACTCGCTACCTTGACAACAGCTCTGCACTGCTCCGTGAAGCGTGAACACCCTGACTACTGCTGAGGCTGTTATCAACGTAAATGCTGCATGGCTGGCGTGGGATTGACCATGTGTCCACAATGCACTTCTCTCTCTCTCTCGCCTGTTTGTTCACATTCATTGTTTCAGAACTTGATTGTGTGAATTGTTTGATTGTTAAGTCTAGGTTAATTCTCCATTTACATATATCACCAGTAGTATATTTACCGTTAATTCCTATCATTTCTAATCTACAATGTTTGTTACTTTTGTATATATTTTTTTATTTTACCCCCTTTTTCTCCCCAATTTTGATCTTGTGTCATCGCTGCAACTCCCCAACGGGCTCGGGAGGCGAAGGTCGAGTCATGCATTCTCCGAAATATGTACCATCAAATTGCGCTTTTTAACACTTGCCAGCTTAACCCGGAAGCCAGCCGCACCAATGTGTCTGAGGAAACACCGTTCAACTGACCACCGAGTTTTGCTTGTATGCGCCCGGCCCGCCACAAGGGGTCGCTAGAGGGCGAAGAGCCAAGTAAAGCCCTCCTGGTTAAACCCTCCCCTAACCCAGACGACACTGGGACAATTGTGCGCCGCCCTATGGTAATCCCGATCAGAGCCGGTTGTGACACGGCCCGGGAACGAACCCGGGTCTCCAGTCTTCTGATTGGCCTAACGCACCACCACTAATGACCTGTGGAGCTTCTCAAAGTAACATTTTCTTCACCTCAAACATCAAGCAAACAAAGTCTGTTTTTACATCCGTTTAGAATGACAATAGTTCCTCAATGTATCTGAAGTATCTTTCCAGAACCCTGATTACTTCTTATCAGTTCTTGAGTTGGACTGAAATAGGTTCTGTTACTCATTTCGCGTGCTGGTACTGTTTATATTTAGGTGCAGGAGCTCCACAATACTTTAGAGATAATATTCTACAAGAGGAACAGGAGCTCCACAATACTTTAGAGATAATATTCTACAAGAGGAACAGGAGCTCCACTCACAATTTTAGAGATAATATTCTATAGAGGAACAGGAGCTCCACAATACTTTAGAGATGATATTCTATAAGAGGAACAGGAGCTCCACAATACTTTAGAGATAATATTCTACAAGAGAAACAGGAGCTCCACAATACTTTTGAGATAATATTCTACAAGAGGAACAGGAGCTCCACAATACTTTAGAGATAATATTCTATAAGAGGAATAGGAGATCCACAATACTTTAGAGATAATATTCTATTAGAGGAACAGGAGATCCACAATACTTTTGAGCTAATATTCTACAAGAGGAACAGGAGATCCACAATACTTTAGAGATAATATTCTACAAGAGGAACAGGAGCTCCACAATACTTTAGAGATAATATTCTATAAGAGGAACAGGAGCTCCACAATACTTTAGAGATAATATTCGACAAGAGGAACAGGAGCTCAAGCAGTAGAACATTTGAGGTGCCGGTACTCCACTCCGGTGAGCTCCTGCCCAAGTCAACCACTGCTTCTGATCCCTTGTGAAAATAGCCTACAGCTGTGTCTGTCCCGAGCTCACTGGCGGGGAAACTGAGGGCCCAGAATATTTTATACAATGTTGCAAGATCGCTAGTGCAAGCTTCAGGCTGTGGACCCAAGTTAATAGTTGGTGCAGTGTTTCAAGTTGGTTGCAGACAGGCCGTGTGTAGCCAATGTGATTTTATGGGATATTAATTTAGATAGAATTTTGATTAACCACATGAAAATGATTTTGAGATATGAAGACGTTATTGTAAATTAAATGAAACTGTCATAAAAATGTGCATATGAAAACCACAACTGGTAGATCGGTAGAAATGGTAAGATACATTTGCATTCAACATGAGAAAGGTTGCCGACTCCTCGTGTAGCCTATTACCGGCATCTTCAGGAGAGTAATGGCAGAATCTGCTAAGGCCAGCAGGAGAGGTGAAGAGGATAGTTATTTTTCTTCTGGTTATCTAGATCTCTGATTCCCTCTTGAGGCATTTGTCTTACTTCAGCAAACAGTGCACTTAAAGCATCAGACAAGCTTAATGTATATAGTTGATTTTATTAAAACACATTGGGTATATGGAAAAATGCACGTTTAAACATTTTGACCAATCGATTGGTCGAAAGAACAGATCACATTCGGTTAACCAAGAGTAAAAAATAAATACATTTGGGGACAGCCTAAGAACCTTTATTTTCTAAGTGCACACTCACCACACACACTCTCTCTCAACACTAACCAACTCCCCCCCCCCGTGTATCTCCAGGGAACCTTCCAGACCCAGGCAAGGCCCAGGACTTTGTGAAGAAGCTAGCCCAGGTCTTGGATGATGATGAGCGGATTAGAAACCAACTAGAGACCCTGGTCTCACCGGCCTGCTCCTGCAAACAGGCCCAAGTCTGTGTGGTGAGTAGAGAGAGCGTGTGTGTTTTTATTACTTATCCTTTCTTCCTTTTTTAGTTGCTTTTTCTGTTGTTGTTGCTTACGGCGCCTGGTATTCCCAGGCGGTCTCCTGTCCCAGTTCTAACCAGGCCCTAACAGGCGTGTTCAGGGTGGTGTGGCCACGAGCGTATAATTAGGTCCCTTGGCTCATCTCTGTAACTTCTCAATGGGCTCGGGAGAGGCAAAGGTGGAGTCATGAGTCCTCTGAAACGTGACCCGCCTGGCTGTCCTCTGAAACGTGACCCGCCTGCCTGTCCTCTGAAACGTGACCCGCCTGCCTGTCCTCTGAAACGTGACCCGCCTGGCTGTCCTCTGAAACGTGACCCGCCTGGCTGTCCTCTGAAACGTGACCCGCCTGGCTGTCCTCTGAAACGTGACCCGCCTGGCTGTCCTCTGAAACGTGACCCGCCTGGCTGTCCTCTGAAACGTGACCCGCCTGGCTGTCCTCTGAAACGTGACCCGCCTGGCTGTCCTCTGAAACATGACCCGCCTGGCTGTCCTCTGAAACGTGACCCGCCTGGCTGTCCTCTGAAACGTGACCCGCCTGGCCTTCCTCTGAAACGTGACAGGATCGAACCCCAGGCTGTAGTGTTGCCTCGACTGCTGCTCCACCCAGGGCCCCCGTTACTTATCCTTCTACAGAGAGACTTCACTAGGAAGCCAGGCAGTCCTAAACAGCCCAGTAAACTGTTATACTGGTGTGTGTGTGTGTGTGTGTGAGATTGTACTGATATGTGTGTGTACCAGGGTTTTCCGTCAGCCGGTATTAGCCGGCTTTTGGCCGGAATTTTTTTGTTTTTGTTGAAAAGCCGATAAAGTAAATTGGCACCAGCCAAATGTTCGGTAGAAGAAGGAAAACAATCCCATAATGCTTTTCAGCCTATTCATTAACACCAGTCCATGGAAATACATTTGACCGGTCATGTCTATAGGATAATTTACACAATTTAGTTGATTTAAATTGATGCGTGTGTTTCTATTTGTTATGTATCTTATTTACCACACAGCATACAGATGTAACCGATGTGAAATGGCTAGCTAGTTAGCGGTGGTGCGCGCTAATAGCATTTCAATCGGTGACGTCACTCGCTTTGAGACCTTGAAGTAGTGGTTCCCCTTGCTCTGCAAGGGCCGCGGCTTTTGTGGAGCGATGGGTAACGATGCTTCGTGGGTGACTGTTGTTGATGTGTGCAGAGGGTCCCTGGTTCGCGCCCGGGTCGGGGCGAGGGGACGGACTAAAGTTAAACTGTTACACAGATACAGAGCCTTGGAGTGTAAAATCTGTCAGACAGCTGCTGCTGTTACAGCCTCTCAAACAGCAAATGTATCGGCAACGAAAAGCAGGCTTCAGCAGCCCGTCACACACCACTTTGCAATGAGCTGGAGGCAGTACGCATTTTGAAAACATACACTTAATTGTTGGAAAGCTGAACATTTTACAACATATTATGAGGCATGTTTTACCTTGCTTCAAAGTAGCAAAATCTGAAACGTTCTTTCATTGTCCTGTAACCAAAAGAAGTATCCCATGCTAGTTGTTGATAATCCTAGTCATATTAGCATCCCATGCTAGTTGTTGATAATCCTAGTCATATTAGCATCCCCATGCTAGTTGTTGATAATCCTAGTCATATTAGCATCCCCATGCTAGTTGTTGATAATCCTAGTCATATTAGCATCCCATGCTAGTTGTTGATAATCCTAGTCATATTAGCATCCCCATGCTAGTTGTTGATAATCCTAGTCATATTAGCATCCCGTGCTAGTTGTTGATAATCCTAGTCATATTAGCATCCCCATGCTAGTTGTTGATAATCCTAGTCATATTAGCATCCCATGCTAGTTGTTGATAATCCTAGTCATATTAGCATCCCGTGCTATTTGTTGATTATCCTAGTCATGTTAGCATCCCATGCTAGTTTTGATAATCCTAGTTGTTAGCATCCCATGCTAGTTGTTGATAATCCTAGTCATATTAGAATCCCATGCTAGTTGTTGATAATCCTAGTCATATTAGCATCCCCATGCTAGTTGTTGATAATCCTAGTCATATTAGCATCCCATGCTAGTTGTTGATAATCCTAGTCATATTAGCATCCCATGCTAGTTGTTGATAATCCTAGTCATATTAGCATCCCATGCTAGTTGTTGATAATCCTAGTCATATTAGCATCCCGTGCTAGTTGTTGATTATCCTAGTCATATTAGCATCCCATGCTAGTTGTTGATAATCCTAGTCATGTTAGCATCCCATGCTAGTTGTTGATAATCCTAGTCATATTAGCATCCCATGCTAGTTGTTGATAATCCTAGTCATATTAGCATCCCATGCTAGTTTGTTGATAATCCTAGTCATATTAGCATCCCGTGCTAGTTGTTGATTATCCTAGTCATGTTAGCATCCCATGCTAGTTGTTGATAATCCTAGTCATGTTAGCATCCCATGCTAGTTGTTGATAAATCCTAGTCATGTTAGCATCCCATGCTAGTTGTTACATCTTAGATCTCCCCTCTTTCTACTTTTCTAATAGACATGAAACCGCTCACTTTGGACAAGTGTTTGTCTGCTAATTGCATTATGGAACGAACATTTTTGCGTAGCCTACTGCCTTGCGTAGCCTACTGCCTTGCGTAGCCTACTGCCTTGCGTAGCTTATAATGTGAAGAAATCATAGATTATCAAAATGTTTAAGCTAAACATTGTGACCTGTTGCATTTCTTTTATATATATATTTTCTTAATGTATTTTTTCTTTAATGTAGCCTAGGCTGGTTGTATGAATTTGGGATCTATCGTCCCACAACTGTCCCAGAGTCTGTTAGGTATAATTTGTATTTCTCGACAAGTTGACCAATAGAATAGGGAAACTTTTCTATTTTATGGGGGATAGTAGATTGACATAGGCTAGTGATTTTGCTGTTTGTTACTCATCTTGATGGCTGAGGAAAAATGTGGGCATTGGACTTTAGTAAGAAGGGATCTCACATCCTCGACATGCATGTTCTGTTAAGATGAATTGCCATGAACTAAATGTCATTCTGAACACCGTGGGTGGACGCCATAATCAGGTTACTTAATGCATATGGGTCCCGGAAAATTTCTGAAGATGTCCGGTAAAATAAAATGCTGCCAGTCAAATGTCTGATGCCACATTTCCCTAACAGAAACCGTTTGTGTGTGTGTGTGTGTGTGTGTGTGTGTGTGTGTGTGTGTCCGTCCTCCAGAGAGACATCACTAAGAAGTTAGGCAGTCCTAAACAGCCCAGTAATCCCTTCTTAGAGATGGTCAAGTTCCTGCTGGAAAGAATTGCTCCTGTACACATCGACACAGAGTCTATCAGGTAATACACATCGACACAGAGTCTATCAGGTAATACACACCCCAACACACACTAGCGCACACACACTAGCGCACACACTAACACACACGGTGATTTATCTATGATTTGCTTATGTTGTTTTCTCTCTCTTATGCCCTCCCTCCCTCCTCTATCTACCCCTCCCTCCATCCCTCTCTCTACCTCCATCCCTCTCTCTACCTCCATCCCTCTCTCTACCTCCATCCCTCTCTCTACCTCCATCCCTCTCTCTACCTCCATCCCTCTCTCTACCTCCATCCCTCCCTCTCTCTACCTCCATCCCTCCCTCTCTCTACCTCCATCCCTCCCTCTCTACCTCCATCCCTCCCTCTCTACCTCCATCCCTCCCTCTCTACCTCATCCTCCCTCTCTACCTCATCCTCCCTCTCTACCTCATCCTCCCTCTCTACCTCCATTCCCTCCCTCTCTCTACTTCCCTCCCTCTCTACCTCTCCCTCCCTCTCTCTCTCCATCCATCCCTCTCTACTTATCTCCATCCCTCCCTTTCTACTTCCCTCCCTCTCCATCCATCCCTCTCTACTTCCCTCCCTCTCTACTTCCCTCCCTCTCCATCCATCCCTCTCTACTTCCCTCCCTCTCAGTGCTCTGGTAAAGCAGGTGAACAAGTCGATAGATGGAACAGCTGAGGATGATGAAGAGGGAGTTCCTACTGAACAGGCCATCAGGGCAGGACTGGAACTACTCAAGGTATCTCTCTCTTTTTATCCTCTCTGGTTACCTGTGCTTTCTGTCTCTGTTGTCATTCACCCTTCTCTCAGCCCCCCCCCCCCTCTCTCTCTCTCTATCCTCTCTGGCTACCTGTGCTTTCTGTCTCTGTTGTCATTCACCCTTCTCTCATCCCCCCCCCCTCTCTCTCTCTCTCTCTCTTTATCCTCTCTGGCTACCTGTACTTTCTGTCTCTGTTGTCATTCACCCTTCTCTCCCCCCCCCCTCCCCCCCCCCCCCCCCCCCTCCTCTCTCTCTCTCTCTCTATCCTCTCTGGTTACCTGTGCTTTCTGTCTCTGTTGTCATTCACCCTTCTCTCACCCCCCCCCCCCCCCCCCCCCCCCCCCCCCCTCTCTCTCTTTTTATCCTCTGGCTACCTGTACTTTCTCTCTCTCTTGTCATTCACCCTTCTCTCATCCCC